>NC_083315.2:29873424-30162871 GCF_963455315.2 Globicephala melas
CTATACACCAGCCCTGATACCTCCTAGACACCAACGCCACCCCCAAGTGAGCCAGCACTAGTCTCGATGCCACCCATGGTTGTGCAGCCAGCTGCCTCATTATTCTCTCCCTCCAAGCAGCACTGACAGCACCATACAAGGCAGAGCCTGGCAAACAACCAGACTGGGGGCAGCCAAGCCTACCAGACCACCCACAGTAGTCAGCCCACCACAACAGAAGGACCCGAGCAGCCCACACAGGGGGTACACCTAGAGCATATAGTTCTAGTGACCAGGGGAAAGCGGGCTGCTGGGAAACACAGAACATCTCCTAGAAAAGGCCACTTCTCCAAGGTCAGGAAATGTAACTAACCTACCAGATACATAGCAATAAAAACAGCAAGTTAAGAAAAATGAGATGTATGGACACCAAGGGGGGAAAGTGAGGGCAGCGGTGGTGGTTGTGGGATGAATTGGGAGATTGGGATTGACATATATACACTAATATGTATAAAATAGATAACTAATAAGAACCTGCTGTATAAAAAAACAATGAAAGAAAATTCAAAAGAAAAAGAAAAATGAGGTGACACAGAAACACGATCCAAATGAAGGAACAAGATAACCCAAGGAAACCCACAAGAAGATCTAAGTGACGTGGAAATGGCCAATGTACTCAAGAAAGAGCTCAAGGTAATGACTGTAAAGATAATCAAAGAACTCAGGAGAAAAAACGACAACCAGAGGGAGAAGTTAGAAGTTTGGGGTTTTTTAAGTCTCTTATTGAATTTGTTACAATACCGCTTCTGTTTTATGTTTTGGTTTTTTTGTCCTCGAGGCATGTGGGATCTTAGCTCCCTGACCAGGGATCGAACCCTCACTCCCTGCATTGGAAGGTGAAGTCTTAACCACTGGACCGCCAGGGAAGTCCCTTAGAAGTTTTTTAAAAAGATGATCTTAACGAACAACCAAACAGAGACGAGGAACACAATAACTGAATTGAAAATACACTAAAAGGAAACAACTGTAGATGAAATGATACAGAGGAACAAATCAGAAAACTGGAGGACAGAGTACTGGAAATCACTGAAGGCGAACAGAAAACAATAGGATAAAAAGAAATGAGGACAGTTTAACAGACCTCTGAAACAACATCAGGTGCACTAACATTTGCAGTCCCAGCAGGAAAAGGGAAAGAGAAAGGGGCAGAGAACATACTTAAAGACATAAAAGCTGAAAACTTCCCTAACCTGGCAAAGAAAACAGACATCCAAGCCCAGTAAACACAGTAAGCCCCAAACGGGATCAAACCAAAGAGGACCACACCAAGACTCACTGTAATTAAAATGGCAAAAAAATTAAGGACTACTAAAAGGTACAAAGGAAAAGCGGTGAGTTACATCATGGGAACTCGCATAAGGTAATCACCTGACTTTTCAGGATAAACTCTGCAGGCCAGAAGTAATGGCATGGTATATTTAAAGTGATAAAAGGGAAAATCCTATGACCAAATTTACTCTACCCAGCAAGGCTCTCATTCAGATTTGATAGAGAGATCTAAAGTTTTACAGAGAAGCAAAACTGCTGCCAGTAGTCCCAGACCCGGCCCTGCCTACCAGTGGTCAGCAGGCTGGAGGCTGAGTCCCCACTGTCCTTGGAGGACTCGGCTAGAGAAGGTGGGAAGAAGAAAGTGCCCAACTTCTTATTTTAATTTTTTGCAAAATGTGATTTGGACAGGAAGGATTTGTCCTACCCACAGATGCGGCTTCTATAAAGTGCATCCTGCACGTGAACTAACGTGGGGTGTGGCCTGCATCCCTGCCCGGGTTCTGGAGGAGTGAAGACACGTTTCATGCTCTCCTCCAGGAGGTGGTTGCCCTCAGGTCTCCTCCCAGAAGCCTCTCTCAGTGCTCCCCTAAACCTTTGCCCTGGGACACGTGCCCCCACCTGTGTCCCCTCCAGGAGCCTCAAGCACACCCAGCCCTGAGCAGGTGGCTCCCTGCTGAGTTTTGTCAACACCCATCCCAGGACCAGACAGCAAGCTGGGCTTTGCAGATGCTTCCAGTGAAGTGACAGACACCGACAGACAGAAGCACCTGTGGCGAAATGGAGCCACTTTACTTATGAAACACAGTCCACGTTCGACTGGCACTGACTGGCCAGGAGGAGGGCGGTGCTCTCGTGGGTCACTGGGTGGATGGCTAGGGAGCTTCTCACGGGTTTTTCCCCTTCTGCAGGCTGGGACCCCCGAGCACTGGCCAGGGAGAAGCAAGAGGATTTGGTTTTATGTTTAAGATGAAGCAGAGGACCTTGAAAGAGGCATGTAAGCATTTCACAGAATGGGTCTCCGTAGATGTCGTTTGCATAACAAGTGCCTAAATGATCAGAAATAGGGAAGAAACTGCACGAGGACAAGCAGAGATACCCTAGAAGCAAAGGCCTTTCAGTACCTATTTCAAGTTTATGACAACGCCCTTGAGTTTGGGTTTCTTGAAAGGTGATGGGGAAGGAAGTGGGAAACAGCCTTGGGTCGGTTGGGGGCTGGGGCTGATCCACACCTTGTGGATCTGTGTAGTTTTGGGTGGTGTTTTTTAAGAAAAAGAACCCAGAATTATGTTGGGATCTAAAAAGGGGCTGAACAAGTGAGGGCCCTGCAGTTTCAGCCTCCATAGCTTCCCAAGAAACCTGCCTCTGGTGATGAGTCAAACCCGGGGTTTTAGTAAGAAAACCTTTGCCCGTGTGTCCGCTCTGCCCCAGTAGATTGTGTGACCTTGCACTGGTCACCTCTCCCCCAGATGGTGCACTGGACACAATGGGCTGTGCGACCTTGACCCGGCCACCTGTCCTCTCTGCATTACCCCCCCACATCCCCCCACGATGGTGCATTTGAAGCCCCTGTACATGCATAAGAAAAACTGACAGCATTCAGGACTTCCTTTCCAGGGAGAGATGAAAGGCACAATGTTGTTTAGAGGCTATACCAGATTTAAATGCTGTTTTGACTTACATTAAGCTACTTCTTACCCATCCAATTTGCCTCTTATTTTTGTTTCAAAGCTCACTGTGTATCATGCAAAGACGCCAGTAACGTGGGAAAACCTCCCATCTGACAGGAGCAGCCCTCCTCTCTGTTGGCGGCAGTCCCCCCACCCCCACCATGATCCCCACTATTCTGGCCTGGACTGTGCGTGCCCACATGCCTGTGGGTACATGTGTGTGTGGGGGGGCAGGCACACTTTTGAGGTTTTTCTTTCTGGAGCCCTCTGCCCTCCTTAGTTTGTGCTGAACACACTGACACACACAAGCCTCGGTGCCCAAGCTGGTGTCTTGCTGTGATGGCTTTGGTCCCAGCTCCACTATGGCCCAAGCCCATTAAAATCAAGTCAGCTTCAGGTCTAGCTTGACCCAGGGCCTCAAATTATGACATCAGGAGTTACCTTATCTCTGGTTTCCATGTTGGCCTTACTCTCTGGTCAGTTAGCTTATGTAGTGGCCCTGGCAGCCCCCCAGAGGGGGGAGAGCTTCTCATTCACAATAGTTCTATTGTAAGTCCTGGCACAGATTTCCTGGGACCAGGTCACATGTCCACCCTCAAACAGATTACTGAAAGCAAGGAGATGAAATCTGTTGATTGGCCAGATCTAGGTTATAGGCTCACCTTTAGATTCTGGTATTATAGAAGGTTAACTTCCCCCAAACCACATGGACCAGGAAAGGCTGGGGGTGGGGGTGGGGGTGGGGTCTTCTCAGGAAAAAACAGATATTATTACCATATGATGCGGAAACAGAGGACTGGAAGGAAAGGTAGTCACAGATGTCCACTACCCCACCCAGGGCAGTGGTGCATCCTGGAATCTGAAGGGTTAAGTTCAACCCACACCTCGTGGAAAACAACTCAGAACCCCTAAGAACCACACATACATCAGGGGTCATGGAGCCTGGAGCTGACAGCCAAATGGAGACAGGGCCTGAGGCAAGCAGAGCAGAAACGAGCACAGGCTTTCCTGCTGGGGCTGCTGGCCCGGCAGGCTGAGGTCTGGGCAGTGGCACAGGTGCCCAGGGGCTGTGTCAATATGGAGCCCAGACACTGACAGGAAAGAGCAGGCAGGATGAGAACCTCTGGGGGAATCCTCCAGGGAGCTTGTTAGAAATGCAGCATCTCAGGTCCCACTCCAGATCTCCTGTATCAGAATCTGAATTTTAATCAGATCCCCAGGTGATCCATGTGCACTGCTCATCTAAAGACTCATCTCTTGGAACTTCCCTGGTGGTGCAGTGGTTAAGAATCCGCCTGCCAATGCAGGGGACACAGGTTCGAGCCCTGGTCCAGGAAGATCCCAAGTGCCACGGAGCAATTAAGCCTGTGAGCCACAGCTACTGAGCCTGCACTCTAGAGCCTGCAAGCCACAACTACTGAGCCCATGTGTCACAACTACTGAAACCCACGTGCCTAGAGCTATGCTCCACAACAAGAGAAGCCACTGCAAAGAGAAGCCCACGCACTGAAATGAAGAGTAGCCCCCGCTCGCCACAATTAGAGAAAGCCCACACACAGCAACAAAAACCCAACACAGCCATAAATAAATAAATAAATAAAACTCATCTCTTGTCTCATAGCTCCCACATTCAGGGGTGGTGAGACTTATGTTAGGGCTTCAGTCAGACTTCCTGGAGTGCAGTGTGGCCATGTTTATGAAGGAGCCTTAAACATACTCATGCTCTATCATGAAGCCAATATTTCTACTTCTGAGACATTACTGAACAAAATCACCAGAGGCAGGGACAAAGAATGTTATGCATGGAGATGTCCATTGTAGTATTATTTATAATCAGAAATTATTGCATATACACAAATAGAAAAGGGTGAAGTCAAGTATGGCACTGTATACATTGACTGTTATGTTGCTGTTTGAAATATTCTTTTAAAAGAAATGTACAGGGAATGGGCAGGGAATATAGTGATAAACAAGACAGATACAGTGTCTGCACTCTTGGAGTTGACATTCTATGGGGGAAGACAGACAATAAGCAAGTGGACAAATGTGACAAGTACACAGAAGGAAGAAGGGGTAATGTGGCAGAGAACCATGGGAGGGTTGGGGAGGTTTCTTAGATGGGGAAACAGGGAAACCCTGCTCTAGGAGCTGGCATTTAAAATGAACTCCAAAAGTTGAGAAGGAGCCAGCCAAAGAAACAGCCAGGAAAAGATCTTCCAGGCAAGGGGAACAGGAATTACCAAGATGCTGGGGTCAGGGAGCTTGGCTGTGAGAGGGAAGTAATGGAAGATGTGTGGCTGGAGCGGGATAAGCCAGAGGAAGCTGGAAGCTGAGGAAGGTGGAGAAGTGAGTAGGGCCAGATCCCTCAGACCTTGTAGGCTGTGAGTGAAGTTTGAGTTTTGTTCTAAGGGCCAAGTGTTACAAGAGTACATGGAGAGAGGGAGTCATATCAGTAAGATGGCAGACTAGGAGGTTCCAGTCCTCATTCCCCCATATAAACACTGATGATTTGACAACCATCTACAGGCAAAAATACCTTTGTGAGAGCTCTGGAGTCCAGGTGAGAGGTTCCAGCACCCCAGTGGACCACAAAATGCAAGGTCGGCCACACTGGAAGGGTAGAAAGAGCAGTGTCCCTTTGCTTGCATCACCTCTCCCCGAGGCTGACAAAACTCAGAACGCAGAGAGATCTCCTAGCCCACGATTTCCGCCACAGGTTAAAGAGAGAACAGGTGAGGGTCTCACTCCCCAGCCTTTGGGGGCAACGTCTAAAAGCTCTGCTTATCTTGATGCATCCAGAACACTGAAGAAATCGGCATGGCTGGATAGTTTGGGAGCAGCTAAGAACAAAGAAAAGGGTGGAGGCTCATAACAACCAACATATACACCCCCAAAGCAACAATTCCCCAAAGATGGTGCCCCACACACGTCCACAGATGGTACATGAACCTCAGCAGCCAGTGAAGATCTCAGCAACCAACTTGACTCTGCAGGATTGGGGGAAGGTACACAACCCTGAGACTGCTCCTTCAGGAGGGAGGGACGGCGTGGGATTGAGCTCTTTGTCTTAGCAACTCAGTGCACTGCCCTATGGAGAATGGGTGGGTGATGCCTGGCACTCGACATGGCTCTGTGGGGTAGGGAAAAGGCACAAAATCCTAAGACATACCTTTCAGAAGGGAGGGATGGAAGTGGTGCTTGTACCCAATGCCCCAGCCTAGCTGAGCACACCCTAGAGGAAAGGAATAGGCAGCTCTCAGCACCTTACAAAGCTCTATGGTATCAGGACAAGGCACACAATCCTAAAACTAGCCCCCCAAGGAGGGATGAGAAGAGTAGAGTGGGCACATCTATACAAAAGGTTAAAAAGATTCCCAGAATCTCTAGCCAGGTGAAGGTCTTTCCCTTCCCAAGCCAGTACATAAGGACTGGAAGGGGTGACTACTCCTTCAAATGTGCAGACATCAACACAGGATAAAATGATCACAAAGAATCAGAAGAACGTGACATCACCAAAGGAACAAAACAAAGCTCCAGTAACTGACCTCAAAGAAATGGAGATCTATGAACTGCTGACAAAGAATTCAAAATAATCATCTTAGCTCATTGACCTATAAGAGAATGCAGACAGACAACTAGACAAAATCAGAAAAAGCAATACATGATCACAAGTTCAACAAAGAGATAGAAACCATAAAAAAAGAACCAAAACAAATTCTGGAGCAAAGAATACAATGACTGCCCTGAAAAATTCAATAGAGAGCTTCAATAACAGACTTGATCAGGCAGAAGAAAGAATCAGTGAACTTGAAGACAGGTTACTTGAAATGCTCTACTCAGAGGAGCAAAAGTAAAAGGGAATGGAAAAGAGTGAATAAAGCCCACAGGACTCACAGGACACAGTCAGGAAAAACAATATAACATAATGGGAGTTCCAGGAGAAGAACAGAAAGGAGAAGAAAGCTTATTTAAAGAAATAATGGCTAAAATTTTCCCAAATCTGGGAAAGGAAAAGGACCTCTAGATTCATAAAGCCCAAAAGACCCCAAATATGTTGAACCTAAAAAAGGTCTACACTGAGGCACATTAAAATTAAATAGTCAAAAGTTAAAGAGAGAATGTTGAAAACAGCAAAAGAAAAATGTCTCATCACATAAAATGAAACTCCATTAAGATTATAAGCAGAATTTTTGGCAGAAAGCTTGAAGGTCAGGAGAGAGTAGGATGATATACTCAAAGTGCTGGAAAAACAAATCTGCCAACCAAGAATACTATGCCTGGCAAAACTGCCCTTTAAAAATGAAGGAGATGGGCTTCCCTGGTGGCGCAGTGGTTGAGAGTCCGCCTGCCGATGCAGGGGACACGGGTTCGTGCCCCGGTCTGGGAAGATCTCACATGCCATGGAGCGGCTAAGCCCGTGAGCCATGGCCGCTGAGCCTGCGCGTCCGGAGCTTGTGCTATATATAGCACTATATATATAAAAAAAAAAATGAAGGAGAGATAGACTTTCCCAGACAAACAAAAATTGAGGGAGTTTGTTACCACTTGACCTGCCTTACAAGAAGTGCTAAAGGGAGTTTGTCAAGTTGAAACAAAAGGACACTAAACAACCACACAAAAGCATAAGAAAGTATATATTTTACTGGTAAATATATAGACAAATAAAGAACAGTGCAATACTGTAATGGTGGTGCACAAATCACTTTTAACCCTAGTTGAAAAGTTAAAAGACAGAAGTATTAAGAATAACTATAACTATAATAATCAATCAATGATTACTTTGAATTTAAATGGATTATACTCACTAATGAAAAGTGACTGAATGGATAAAATAACAAGCTACAACTATATGCTGTGTACAAGAGACTCACTATAGCTTTAAGAACAGTCAGAGGTGGAAAGTAAAGGGATAGAAAAAGATATTACATACAAATGGTAACCAAGAGAAAGCAGGAATGGCTATACTTATACGAGACAAAACAGACTTTGAATCAAAAACTGCTACACGAGATAAAGAAGATGATTATATAATGATAAAAAGGTTTACTCAACAGGAAGATATAACAATTATCTATGTACCCATTCCACTCCTGGGTATATAACCAAAAAAAGCAAAAACACTAATTCAAAAAGATACATGCACCCCAATGTTCAGAGCAGCATTATTTACAATTGTCAAGATACAGTACCAATCTAAGTGTCCATCAACAGATGAATGGATAAAGAAGGTGTGGTGTACACACACACACACACACACACACACACACACACACACACACACAATGGAATACTACTAAGCCACAAAAAAGAATGAAATATTGCCATTTGCAGCAACATGGATGAACTTGCAGGGCATTATGCTAACTGAAATAAGTCAGACAGAGAAAGACAAATACTGTATGAAATCATGTATATGTGGAATCTATAAAATACAATAAACTAGTGAATATAACAAAAAAGAAGCAGGCTCAGAGATATAGAGAACAAATTAGTAGTTACCAGTTGGTGGGGGGCAATATTGGCATAGGAGAGTGGGAGGTACAAGCTATTGGTTGTCAGATAGGCTCAAGGATGTATTGTACAATATGGGGAAAGAGCCAATATTTTGTAATAAATAAAAATGGAAAGTAACCTTTACAAATGTTTTAAAGTAAAAAATTTTTAATACAAATAAATAAGTTTTGGATTAACATATACACAGTACTATATATAAAATAGATAAACAACAAGGACTTACTCTATAGCACAGGGAACTATATTCAATATCTTGTAATAGGGGCTTCCCTGGTGGCACAGTGGTTAAGAATCCGCCTGCCAATGCAGGGGACATGGGTTTAATCCCTGGTCTGGGAAGATCCCACAAGCCGCGGGGCAACTAATCCCGTGCGCCACAACTACTGAGCCTGTGCTCTAGAGCCTGCGAGCCACAACTACTGAGCCCATGCGCCACAACTACTGAAGCCCGCGTGCCTAGAGCCTGTGCTCCACAACAAGAGAAGCCACTGTAATGAGAAGCCCGTGCACCACAACGAGATGTGGCCCCACTCTCCGCAACCAGAGAAAAGCCTGCGCACAGCAACGAAGACCCAACACAGCTAAAAATAAAATAAAATAAATTTATTTAAAAAAATAAAAAATCTTGTAATAACCTATAATGGAGAAGAATCTGAAAAAGTATATATATATATATATATATATGCATTTATATACATATACATATATATGTATGTATCACTTCACTGTAGACCTGAAATTAACACGTTGTAAATTAACTATACTTCAATTTTTAAAATGGTTATAAAATAAATAATAAAAATAAATATATATGCATCCTACATCAGATCTCCTAAATATATAAAGCAAACATCTACAGATCTAAAGGGAGAAATAGATGGACATACAATCATAGTAGGAGACTCGAATACTCCACTTTCAAAAATGGATGGAACATCCAGACAAAAATCAGTAAGGAAACAGCAGAGTTGAACATCACTATAAACCAATGGACCAAACAGATATATAGTGAACATCCAACAACAGCAGAGTGCACCTTCTTCTCAAGCACACATGGATTCTCCAGGATAAATCACATTATAGATCACAAAACAAGTCTTAACAAATTTAAGGAGATTGAAATCATCCCAAATGTATTTTCTGACCACAGTGAAATGAAATTACAAATCAATAACAGAAGGAAAATGGGGACATTTATAAATACACAGAAATTAAAGAACATCCTCTTGAATAACACTGAATCAAAGAAGAAACTTAAAGGGAAATTAGAAATATTTTGAGACAAATGGAAAGTACCAAGAGATACCAATAAATACCTACCTCACAAAAGAAAAATCTCAAATAACCTAAATTTACACCTCAAGGAACTAGAAAAAGAGCAAACTAGATCCAAGTTAGCAGAAGGAAAGAAAAAACTGAAGGTCAGAGCATAAATAAATAAAATTAGAAAATAGAAAAACAGAAAAAAATAGATGAAACTAAGGTGGTTTTTGAAAAGATAAAACAATATCGACAAACCCTTAGCAAGATTAAGAAATAAAAAAGAAAGACTCAAATAAAGTCATTAATAATAGAGAAGACATTACAACAGATGTCACAGAAATAAAAAAAAAATTAGAAACTATTATGAACAATTATATACCAATAAATTGGACAACTGAGAAAAAATGGATAAATTCCTAGAAACATACAATCTACCAAGACGGAACCGTGAAGAAATTGAAAGCTTGAACAGACCAATAATAAATAAGGAGGTTGAATCAGTAACCAAACACCTCTCAGCAAAGAAAAACTCAGGGCCAGGTCTTCACAAGCAATTCTACCCAACATTTGAAGAAGCATTAATACCAATCCTTCTTAAACTCTTCCAAAAATGGAAGAAAGAACACTTCCAAACTCATTTTCTGAAGCCAGCATTACCCTGACACCAAGGCCAGACAAAAAATTAGAAACAGAGCTACCAGATGACCCAGCAATCCCACTTCTGTGTATACACACAAAGGAATTGAAGTCAGGATCTGAAAGAGGTATCTGCACTCCATGTTCACTGCAGCATTGTTCACAATAGCCAAAACATGGAAGCAACCTAAATGTGCCTTGCCTGATGAACGGCTAAAGAAAATGTGGTATATACACAAAATGGGATATTATTCAGCCTTTAAAGAAAGAAGGAAATCCTGCCATTTGCAACAATATGGATGAACATGGAGGACATTATGCTAAGAGAAGCCAGACACAGAAGGACAAATACTACATAGTACCACTTATATGAGGAATCTAAGATGGCCAAACCCTTAGAAGAGAGTAGAAGGGTGGTTGCTCGGGGCTGGGGAGGGGGGAAACGGGGAGGTGATGGTCAAAGGGTACAAAGCGTCAGGTACCCAAGATGAGTAAGTTCTACAGATCCGCACGGCACGGTGCCTGGGGTTCTTAATGCCATGTTATATACTTAGAGCTTGGCTAAGAGGGTAGATCTCCCGTCAAGTGTTCTTATCGCAATAATAAATAGCGAGGGTGGAGGAAACTTGGACCTGATGGATGTATTCATGGCACAGACTGGTGATGGTTTCACAGATGCATGCTTATCTCCGAAGTCATCGGGCTGTATACATTAAATAGTTACAGCTTTTTCTATGTCAATTGTACATCAATATGGTGGTTTAAAAAAAGTGAATAGAATCTGATTTGGTCTAGGGAGCTGAAGGCCACATGGACAAAGCTACTGGGACACATTTATAATCCATGTTAAGTGAGCAAGGCTGGCAGAGAATAATACAAACTGTGTCATTTTGCCTATAGAAAAAAATAGGAAACATGCAAAAATATTACAGCAATTACCTCCAGATGGTGGGATAACAGATGATTTTTACGTGTTTTTCTTAAGTTTCCTGTGTTTCTTCGCACAGGAAGAACAATGGAGCTGACTTCAGAATCTCAATTTGTATCGGTCACAGTGATTCGTTACAGATGACAGAATCCACTTTTTGTGGTTTGAGCGGAGGGCGCTTATTCCTGGGTGTTAAGACTGAGATTCCAGGACTACCAGGGAACAAAGAGTGGAGGCCCCATAGCCAGGTACAACACAGCCTAGACAATCCCCTGACTCCACCTAAGACGGTTGCTATAGAAACCCCAATGTCTGTGATGCTCAGGCCCAGACACTGGGGCTGCTGCTGTGGGAGAACGAGACCCCTCTGTTCCCTGCCATCCAGGAGCCCCATCCCTCCACCACCCTGTGTTGCTCACTTCCGCCTTTTAGATCGCAGGCAGGCTCCTGTCCAGAGGAGCTGAGGCCACCTGCAGAACCTTAGTTGCACGGGTGTCTGGGAAATACAGATTTCAGGTTTTCCAGAGACAAAAGGCATGGAAAGAGGGGGTGGAACACAGGTTGAATGACTCAGTCTGCAGGATCCACTACAGAAGCAAGGCAAGGGTGACAAGACGATCACATGTACCCTTGACCTTCCGAAGTCCATACGGTGGGTCAGTTATCCATGGTCTTATGATAAGGACAGCAGGAGGCTCTCTCTCAGTCCAGGGAGTGCTGGCTGCCAGAGCCCCTCGCCCTGGCCTCCTCTCACTTCCAAATGCCAGCACCTCTCTGCTTGGCCTCCTTGGGGCAGGCTGCAGTGTGGAGGCTTAGCGTCCCAAGGAGCAGACTCAGCCAGGACCCCAGCCGCCTCTCTGCACTGGCTCCCAGGCTCCCTAGTGGGCCGATTCTTGTTGCCCACAGTAGGGGGAACCTCTAGTGGGGGCATCCTGTATTGGGGGATCCTGCAGTAGGGGGATCCTCTAGTGGGGGCTCCACAGCAGCAGGCAGCTTGATAACAGTCATAATTAGTCACCTTCTCTTCCTCTTCTCACTTCCCTACACCCTTGCCTTCACCTCCAAATAAACTCCTTTTGCCAGAATCTGTATCTCCAGGTGTGGCTAGGGCAGCCCAAACTAAGGCATCTCTGGCCTGAGCACGTGTCCATGTAAAGCCTCAACCTGATTCTTTACGACCTTCTGGGGACAGGGCCCTGAGGGTGGGTTAAGGGCTATGAGGCTGCTTCTGCGACCTTGCATCCATTCACACCAGTTTGGAAAGTCATCTTGTCCTTGGTTCTCATCCTCCTGGGCAGGAAACTAGAGGGCTCCGGGATGCTCCCTCCGCCTGCTGCCCTGTCCACACTGATGCCGCCGGAGTTCTGCCCACCCCCTCTCTGCGTCATGCATTACTCCTCTGCCGTAGGACCAGCAAGGGTGTCCTCTGAACGCGCCATCCTTGGTTTAAATGTGATTCTGCTATTAGCATGTGAGGTTGGGCCAACTCTGTCATGGATGCAGGCAGCAAACACTTCCCTGGAGCCTGCCCAGTGCCAGGCCCTGCATCACCCACCACAGAAGTCACCCTTCCCTCCAGCCTCTCAGAGTTGCCCACGAGCACCGCCCAGTGGCAGGGAGCTCACATCCTCGGTTACACCTTCAGGCAGCTGGTGAGAGAAGCAGCTTTATCCATCAACCCCTCCGGGCCGGGTGTCTGACTTGTCTCCTTCCACATTCTTGGGGCTAATTGTTCCTGTCACCCTTCATCCACAGATGAGGCTCCTGGAGGTTGAGTGCCATTCTGGGGTCGCTTGGCAGGCAGTAAGGGGAGGGACTGGGTAGGGACCAGGAAGGCCTGCTCAAGGTCCTTTCCTGTTCCCTGGGGCGTCCTGGCCGCTCAGACACAGGACGTCCCAGGACACGGGGCTCCTGGCACTGCTGCGTCACTGTCCCTCAGCCGTTTAGCTGGGAGCCTCTGCCAGTCTTAGCACCGGGGACCCTGCGGTGCGCCTAACACACTCCTAGTCCTCGTGGAGGAAGAGACAGCAGTAAGCAGACGAAGACAAGGTCGCTCCCAGGGCCCTGAGGGGTGGGAAGGCTGGAGGAGGAACCGCGCGTCCCCCGTCCTGAGAACTGTCCTGAGGACGGCTGTGGAGAGTCTCCAGCTGACAGGGGGCGGGCAGGCCTTGTCACTGGCCCACGACAGGCAGAGAGCACAGGGTCTGCGGGCCACCCTGGTTTTCATCACCTGCCAGCATCCGGGCACTGAGGCCCTGCTGGTGCGTGCTGATGCCCACCTGGAGTTGCTGGGCAGGGAGTCCAGGGTCCTTCTGGAAAAGGGGTTTACACTCAGGCAACTGGGAGCTACCTGCTGTCACTCACTTGCTACCAGTGAGGTCGGGGAGCGGGGTGCTGCCAGGGAGCCCAGGTTTGTCCACCTGTGACAAGGTGCCTGGGTGTTTGAGGAGCATCTGGGGGCTCTGTCCCCCTTTTAAAAATAGGGCCCAGTTTTAGGGGGCCCCGTCTCACCACTTTGCTGAACAATTGTTCATTTTTTCCATTAAACCTTGATGTACACATGGGACATACAAAGCTTATCTACACACGTGTGTGCGCGTGCGCTGCACACAGTTTAAAGCTCCACTACAGTGCAGACACAGGTGTTGACCCCCGAGTCAGTAAACGGGCATTTCCAGCGCAGCCCTCCTGCAAACAGCCCTCTCCCTGGGGTGACGGTGCCCTGACATTTGTGACGATCCTGACCCTGCTTGGCCTCATCGTCTGACTCCCAGGAGGGCACCTCTCAGCCGACGCGCTGGGTTGGCCTGTGTTACTTCATTCACATGGACTGTGACACGTGCCCTCTTTGGGGACTGGCTGCCTGGGAGACTCTCCCTGCTGCGGGCAGAGCTGTAACTTTTACCCTTTGACCAACCTCTCCCCATTTCTCCCACCCCATGTGACTTGATTATTGCTGGAAAGATGAGTTTAGAACTGACAATTTCCCTGCTAAGCTGACAAGCGTAAAAGCTTAATTTGAAAACAAACCCAATTCCACTCACGGTGCAAAGGCAGAGACTGGGACTTGGTCAAGCCTGGGCCTGAGCCCTCAGTTTGGGGAGACGGACAGTTAGGACCTCACAGGTATCTGGTCCTGTCCACGTGACTTTTATACACTCTCCACCTTGATGGAGCCTGTGATTTTATGGGAAAATGAGTTCTAAAAATTAAATTATTAAACTTGACGATACTGTAAAAAGGTGTACAGTTTACTTATCCTTCATTTGTTTACTCTGTCTGCAAAGTGTCTCGTAGGCTGGTTTAAAATAGAATGTTTAGTAGAAAATTTGAGGTTCAGTAAGGCCAACAGGTCAGGAGACACCTGCCACTGAAAAGAGAGTTTCTACTCACAGTCCTGGAGGAGAGGGAGGACGCACCACGCAGGGAGCATGGGGAGGGCAGGAGGCGGAGGAGCCCAGAGCCGTGGATGGACAGACAGATGGACAGGAGCCTTCATTGCAGCTTCTGTGGAGGGAACGACAAGCAGGGTGAACAGGCTGAGGACCGGCCAGGCTGAGCAACTTCATGGGCTCTGGGCTGTAGGGGCCCCCCGTGGCCTGGAACCTGACCCTGGGGGAGCAGGGCAGGTGGACAGTGGCTCAGAGCATGAGTCCAACACAGGAGATGCTTGGTTTGTATTTGAAAAGTGGGTGCTGGGGGACTTCCCTGGCGGTCCAGTGGTCAGGACTTGGCGCTCTAACTGACGAGGGCCTGGGTTTGCTCCCTGGTTGGGGAACTAAGATCCTGCAAGCCGCGAGATGCAGCCCAAAAAAACCCCCCAAAAACTGGGCCCTAAAAGGACTCCTCCTGCGGGGGGGCTGACAAGGGGGGCAGGGGGGGCTGACAAGGGGGCCAGGAGGCCAAGGGGCTGACAAGGGGGGCAGGAGGCCAAGTCGAGGCGACACAGAACAGGGAGTATCCTGCAAAAACAAAGCACCAAGTTTACAGAAGGTAGAAACACGGTCTGTTCAGGCTCAGCTCAAATGTCACCTCCTCAGAGGAGCCGTTCCTGCCTGCACAGTCTACACGGACAGCCTCCCCAGCCCTCAGCCACTTCATTCCTGCACAGTGCTCAGGGCTGGCCCCCGGCTGTGCACGCAGAAGAAGGGCCCTCACAGGGGCCACAGGCCCCGCATGACCTGGTCTCCCATCTCTCTTCCCCCCACCCTGCCCTCCTGACTTCCCCGAGTCCTGCATGTCCCCACAGCACGTGGCCTTCTAACAGGCCGTGTGCTCACTGAGCGCCTCCGTCAGTGCCGGGCCCGCTGCCCAGGTCAGCGCGGGCACACAGGGGGCTCAGCAAGCAGTGAATCAACGGCTCTTACCATCACTGCCTGGAACGTTCTCGTCTGTGGCCTCAGCGTCCACACACCCAGTGCACGTTCACTGAGGCCTTACTGTGTGCTGGGCAGGCTCCAGACACCTGGTCTCCATTCTCATGCAGCAGACAGCCTGGGGGCGTGAGACAGAGAAAAATCAGCAAAATACAGGCCAAGTCAGGCAGTGAGATGTTCCATGGAGAAAAACAAAGTCAGGCAAGACGTTGGAGTGAAGTCCTGGAGGTGTTTAGGGAGCAAGCGATGCAGAGGGAGAGAGTTCCCAGCTGAGGCTATGGCCAGTTCAAGGGCCCTGAGGCCACAGTGGGCTGCAGATGCAGAGTCTTAGTTTTCCGTGTGGATTCTTAGTTTTCTCTCCAGTCTGTATGTGGCTTTTATTTATAATCCTTGGTTTCACCTTTCTTCCTAATTAACCTGAGTCTGGGTCACCATCTGTTGAGTTTAGCAAATTCTATCCCAGTGATTTAAAGTGGAAACGGGTGGAGGACGAGGGGAAGATGGCGGAAGAGTAAGACACAGAGATCACCTTCCTCCCCACAGATACACCAGAAATACATCTACACGTGGAACAACTCCTACAGAACACCTACTGAACGCTGGCAGAAGACCTCAGACCTCCCAAATGGCAAGAAACCCCCCACGTACTTGGGTAGAGCAAAAGAAAACAGAATAAACAGAGACAAAGGGATAGGGACGGGACCTGCACCAGTGGGAGGGAGCTGTGAAGGAGGAAAGCTTTCCACACAATAGGAAGCCCCTTCACTGGCGGAGACTGCAGGTGGCGGAGGGGGAAAGCTTTGGAGCCGCGCAGGAGAGCGCAGCAACAAGGCTGCGGAGGGCAAAGCAGAGAGATTCCCGCACAGAGGATCAGGGCCGACCGGCACTCACCAGCCCGAGAGGCTTGTCTGCTCACCCGCCGGGGCGGGCGGGGCTGGGACCTGAGGCTCGGGCTTCGGTCGGAGCGCAGGGAGAGGAATGGGGTTGGCGGCGTGAAAACAGCCTGAAGGGGGTTAGTACGCCACCGCTAGCCGGGAGGGAGTCCGGGGAAATGTCTGGACCTGCCGAAGAGGTAAGAGACTTTTTCTTCCCTCATTGTTTCCTGGTGCGCGAGGAGAGGGGATTAAGAGCGCTGCTTAAAGGAGCTCCAGAGACGGGCGCGAGCCGCGGCTAAAAGCGCGGACCCCAGAGACGGGCATAAGACGCTAAGGCTGCTGCTGCCGCCACCAAGCCTGTGTGCGACCACAGGTCACTATCCACACCCTCCTTGCGGTGAGCCTGTGCAGCCCGCCACTGCCAGGGTCCCGGGATCCAGGGACAACTTACCCGGGAGAACGCACGGCGCGCCTCAGGCTGGTGCAACGTCATGCTGGCCTCTGCTGCCGCAGGCTTGCCCCGCACTCCGCGCCCCTCCCTCGCCCCCGGCCTGAGTGAGTCAGAGCCCCCGAATCAGCGGCTCCTTTAACCCCGTCCTGTCTGAGCGAAGAACAGACGCCCTCCTGCGACCTACACGCAGAGGCGGGGCCAAATCTAAAGCTGAGCCCCGGCAGCTGTGCGAACAAAGAAGACAAAGGGAAATCTCTCCCAGTAGCCTCAGGAGCAGCGGATTAAAGCTCCACAATCAACTTGATGTACCTGCATCTGTGGAATACATGAATAGACAGCGAATCATCCCAAACTGAGGAGGTGGACTTTGAGAGCAAGATTTATGATTTTCTCCCCTTTTCGTCTTTTTGTGAGTGTGTATGTGTATGCCTCTGTGTGAGATTTTGTCTGTATAGCTTTGCTTCCACCATTTGGCCTAGGGTTCTATCCGTCCGTTTTTTTCTTAATAATTTTTATTTTAATAATTTTATTTTATTATATTTTACATTCTTTCTTTCTTTTTTCCTTCCTTCCCTCCTTCTTTCCTTCCTTCCTTCCTTCCTCCCTCCATCCCTCCCTTCTTTTCTTTCTTTCTCTCTTTCTTCCTTTCCTTCTAGTTCTACTAATTCTTTCTTTCTACTTTTTCTCCCTTTTATTCTGAGCCGGGTGGATGAAAGGCTCTTGGTGCTGCAGCCAGGAGTCAGTGCTGTGCCTCTGAGGTGGGAGAGCCAACTTTAGGACACTGGTCCATAAGAGACCTCTCAGCTCCACATAATATCAAATGGCGAAAATCTCCCAGAGATCTCCATCTCAACACTAGCACCCAGCTTCACTCAACGACCAGCAAGCTACAGTGCTGGACACCCTATGCCAAACAACTAGCAAGACAGGAACACAACCCCACCCATTGGCAGAGAGGCTGCCTAAAATCATAATAAGGCCACAGACACCCCAAAACACACCACCAGACGTGGACCTGCCCACCAGAAAGACAAGATCCAGCCTCATCCACCAGAACACAGGCACTAGTCCCCTCCACCAGGAAGCCTACACAACCCACTGAACCAACTTTAGCCACTGGGGACAGACACCAAAAACAATGGGAACTATGAACCTGCAGCCTGCAAAAAGGAGACCCCAAACACAGTAAGATAAGCAAAATGAGAAAACAGAAAAACACAGAGCAGATGAAGGAGCAAGATAAAAACCCACCAGACCTAACAAATGAAGAGGAAATAGGCAGTCTACCTGAAAAAGAATTCAGAATAATGATAGTAAAGATGATCCAAAATCTTGGAGATAGAATAGACAAAATGCAAGAAACATTTAACAAGGACCTAGAAGAACTAAATATTAAACAAGCAACGATGAACAACACAATAAATAAAATTAAAAATACTCTAGATGGGGCTTCCCTGGTGGCGCAGTGGTTGGGAGTCCGCCTGCCGATGCAGGGGACACGGGTTTGTGCCCCAGTCTGGGAGGATCCCACATGCCGCGGAGCGGCTGGGCCCGTGAGCCATGGCCGCTGGGCCTGCGCATCCGGAGCCTGTGCTCTGCAGCGGGAGAGGCCACAACAGTGAGAGGCCCGCGTACCGGAAAAAAAAAAAAAAATACTCTAGATGGGATCAATAGCAGAATAACTGAGGCAGAAGAACGGATAAGTGACCTGGAAGATAAAATAGTGGAAATAACTACTGCAGAGCAGAATAAAGACAAAAGAATGAAAAGACCTGAGGACAGTCTCAGAGACCTCTGGGACAACAATAAACGCACCAACATTCGAATTATAGGGGTTCCAGAAGAAGAAGAGAAAAAGAAAGGGACTGAGAAAAATATTTGAAGAGATTATGGTGGAAAACTTCCCCAATATGGGAAAGGAAATAGTTAATCAAGTCCAGGAAGCACAGAGAGTCCCATACAGGATAAATCCAAGGAGAAATATGCCAAGACACATATTAATCAAACTGTCAAAAATTAAATACAAAGAAAACATATTAAAAGCAGCAAGGGAAAAACAACAAATAACACACAAGGGAATCCCCATAAGGTTAACAGCTGATCTTTCAGCAGAAACTTTGCAGGCCAGAAGGGACTGGAAGGACATATTTATTTATTTATTTATTTATTTATATTTTTCTGCGGTACATGGGCCTCTCACTGTTGTGGCCTCTCCCGTTGCACAGCACAGGCTCCGGACTAGCAGGCTCAGCGGCCATGGCTCACGGGCCTAGCCGCTCCGCGGCATGTGGGATCTTCCTGGACCAGGGCACGAACCCGTGTCCCTTGCATCGGCAGGCGGACTCTCAACCACTGCGCCACCAGGGAAGCCCCGGAAGGACATATTTAAAGTGATGAAGGAGAAAAACCTGCAACCAAGATTACTCTACCCAGCAAGGATCTCATTCAGATTTGATGGAGAAATTAACACCTTTACAGACAAGCAAAAGCTAAGAGAGTTCAGCACCACCAAACCAGCTTTACAACAAATGCTAAAGGAACTTCTCTAGGCAAGAAACACAAGAGAAGGAAAAGACCTACAATAACGAGCCCAAAACAATTAAGAAAATGGGAAGAGGAACATACATATCGATAATTACCTTAAATGTAAATGGACTAAATGCTCGAACCAAAAGACACAGATTGGCTGAATGGATACAAAAACAAGACCCATATGTATGCTGTCTACAAGAGACCCACTTCAGACCTAGAGACACATACAGACTTAAAGTAAGGGGATGGAAAAAGATATTCCATGCAAATGGAAACCAAAAGAAAGCTGGAGGAGCAATTCTCATATCAGAGAAAATAGACTTTAAAATAAAGACTATTACAAGAGACAAAGAAGGACACTACATAATGATCGAGGGATCGATCCAAGAAGAAGATATAACAATTGTAAATATTTATGCACCCAATATAGGAGCACCTCAATACATAAGGCAAATACTAACAGCCATAAAAGGGGAAATCGACAGTAACATATTCATAGTAAGGGACTTTAACACCCCACTTTCACCAATGGACAGATGATCCAAAATGAAAATAAATAAGGAAACACAAGCTTTAAATGATACATTAAACAAGATGGACTTAATTGGTATTTATAGGACATTACATCCAAAAACAACAGAATACACATTTTTCTCAAGTGCTCATGGAACATTCTCCAGGATAGATCATATCTTGTGTCACAAATCAAGCCTTGGTAAACTTAAGAAAATTGAAATTGTTTCAAGTATCTTTTCCGACCACAATGCTATGAGACTAGATATTAATTACAGGAAAAGATCTGTAAAAAATACAAACACATGGAGGCTAAACAATACACTACTTAATAATGAAGTGATCACCGAAGAAATCAAATAGGAAATTAAAAAATACCTAGAAACAAATGACAATGGAGACACGACGACCCAAAAACTATGGGATGCAGCAAAAGCAGTTCTAAGAGGGAAGTTTATAGCAATACAATCCTACCTTAAGAAACAGGAAACATCTCGAATAAGCAACGTAACCTTGCACCTAAAGCACTTAGAGAAAGACGAACAAAAAACCCCCAAAGTTAGCAGAAGGAAAGAAATCATAAAGATCAGATCAGAAATAAATGAAAAAGAAATGAAGGAAACGATAGCAAAGATCAATAAAACTAAAAGCTGGTTCTTTGAGAAGATAAACAAAATTGATAAACCATTAGCCAGACTCATCAAGAAAAAAAGGGAGAAGACTCAAATCTATAGAATTAGAAATGAAAAAGGAGAAGTAACAACTGACACTGCAGAAATACTAAAGATCATGAGAAATTACTACAAGCAATTCTATGCCAATAAAATGGACACCTGGAAGAAATGGACAAATTCTTAGAAACGCACATCCTGCCAAGACTGATTCAGGAAGAAATAGAAAATATGAACAGACCAATCACAAGCACTGAAATTGAAACTGTGATTAAAAATCTTCCAACAAACAAAAGCCCAGGACCAGATGGGTTCACAGGCGAATTCTATCAAACATTTAGAGAAGAGCTAACCTATCCTTCTCAAACTCTTCCAAAATATAGCAGAGGGAGGAAAACTCCCAAACTCATTCTACGAGGCCACCATCACCCTGATACCAAAACCAGACAAGGATGTCACAAAGAAAGAAAACTACAGGCCAATATCACTGATGAACATAGATGAAAAAATCCTCAACAAAATACTAGCAAACAGAATCCAACAGCACATTAAAAGGATCATACACCATGACCAAGTGGGGTTTATTCCAGGAATGCAAGGATTCTTCAATATAGGCAAATCAGTCAACGTGACATACCATATTAACAAATTGAAGGAGAAAAACCATATGATCATCTCAATAGATTCAGAGAAAGCTTTTGACAAAATTCAACACCCATTTATGATAAAAACCCTGCAGAAAGTAGGCATAGAGGGAACTTTCCTCAACATAATAAAGACCATATATGACAAACCTTAAGCCAACATCGTCCTCAATGGTGAAAAACTGAAAGCATTTCCACTAAAATCAGGAAAAAGACAAGGTTGCCCACTCTTATTCAACATAGTTTTGGAAGTTTTAGCCACAGCAATCAGAGAAGAAAAGGAAATAAAAGGAATCCAAATCGGAAAAGAAGAAGTAAAGGTGTCACTGTTTGCAGATGACATGATACTCTACATAGAGAATCCTAAAGATGCTACCAGAAAACTACAAGAGCTAATCAATGAATTTGGTATAGTAACAGGATACAAAATTAATGCACAGAAATCTCTGGCATTCCTATACACTAATGATGAAAAATCTGAAAGTGAAATCAAGAAAACACTCCCATTTACCATTTCAACAAAAAGAATAAAATATCTAGGAATAAACCTACCTAAGGAGACAAAAGACTTGTATGCAGAAAATTATAAGACACTGATGAAAGAAATTAAAGATGATACAAATAGATGGAGAGATATACCATGTTCTTGAATTGGAAGAATCAACATTGTGAAAATGACTCTACTACCCAAAGCAATCTACAGATTCAATGCAATCCCTATCAAACTACCACTGGCATTTTTCACAGAACTAGGACAAAAAATTTTACAATTTGTATGGAAACACAAAATACCCCGAATAGCCAAAGCAATCTTGAGAACGAAAAACGGAGCTGGAGGAATCAGGCTCCCTGACTTCAGGCTACAGTACAAAGCTACGGTAATCAAGACAGTATGGTACTGGCACAAAAACAGAAAGATAGATCAATGGTACAGGACAGAAAGCCCAGAGATAAACCCACACACATATGGTCACCTTATCTTTGATAAAGGAGGCAGGAATGTACAGTGGAGAAAGCACAGTCTCTTCAATAAATGGTGCTGGGAAAACTGGACAGGTACATGTAAAAGTATGAGATTAGATCACTCCCTAACACCATACACAAAAATAAGCTCAAAATGGATTAAAGACCTAAATGTAGGGCCAGACACTATAAAACTCTTAGAGGAAAACATAGGCAGAACACTCTATGACGTAAATCACAGCAAGATCCCTTTTGACCCACCTCCTAGAGAAATGGAAATAACAACAAAAATAAACAAATGGGACCTAATGAAACTTCAAAGCTTTTGCACAGCAAAGGAAACCATAAACAAGACCAAAAGACAACCCTCAGCATGGGAGAAAATATTTGCAAATGAAGCAACTGACAAAGGATTAATCTCCAAAATTTATCAGCAGCTCATGCAGCTCAATAACAAAAAAACAAACAACCCAACCTAAAAATGGGCAGAAGACCTAAACAGACATTTCTCCAAAGAAGATATACAGACTGCCAAGAAACACATGAAAGAATGCTCAACATCATTAATCATTAGAGAAATGCAAATCAAAACTACAATGAGATATCATCTTACACCAGTCAGAATGGCCATCATCAAAAAATCTAGAAACAATAAATGCTGGAGAGGGTGTGGAGAAAAGGGAACACTCTTGCACTGCTGGTGGGAATGTGAATTGGTACAGCCACTATGGAGAACAGTATGGAGGTTCCTTAAAAAACTACAAATAGAACTACCATACGACCCAGCAATCCCACTACTGGGCATATACCCTGAGAAAACCATAATTCAAAAAGAGTCATGTACCAAAATGTTCATTGCAGCTCTATTTACAATAGCCAGGGCATGGAAGCAACCTAAGTGTCCATCATCAGATGAATGGATAAAGAAGATGTGGCACATATATACAATGGAATATTACTCAGCCATAAAAAGAAATGAAATTGAGCTATTTGTAATGAGGTGGATAGACCTAGAGTTTGTCATACAGAGTGAAGTAAGTCAAAAAGAGAAAGACAAATACCGTATGCTAACACATATATATGGAATTTTAGGGAAAAAAATGTCATGAAGAACCTAGGGGTAAGATAGGAATAAAGACAGAGACCTACTAGAGAATGGACTTGAGGATATGGGGAGGGGAAGGGTAAGCTGTGACAAAGCGAGAGAGAGGCATGGACATATATACACTACCAAACGTAAAATAGATAGGTAGTGGGAAGCAGCCGCATAGCACAGGGTGATCAGCTCGGTGCTTTGTGACCACCTAGAGGGGTGGGATAGAGAGGGTGGGAGGGAGGGAGTCGCAAGAGGGAAGAGATATGGAAACATATGTATATGTGTAACTGATTCACTTTGTTATAAAGCAAAAACTAACACACCATTGCAAAGCAATTATACTCCAATAAAGAAGTTAAAAAAAAAATTCAAAAAAAAAAAAATAAAGTGGAAACGGGTGAATGCGGGTCAAGTCAGCGCGTGTTTACTGGTTGGCCTCCCTGGGCCCAGCTGTGTCTGGCACCAGGCGGCTGTGTAGTGAGCATGACTGTCTCTGCCCTGAAGACCCCGGTTAGTGAACATACAGACGCCCTCAGTCCCGGTCTGCTGCCCCCCTGCCCCCCTTCCTCTGGGTCTCAAGCTCCCGCGCTGACCTCAGTTGCACCTTCCTCCCCCACCTCCTTCAATTTTAATTTTTTTTTAACTTGGAAGCCGTGTCACGACGGTGCCCCTCCGTAGTGAGAAACTCAGTCACCACTTCAGCAGTGGGATCCACTTGTCATGCCTGAGCTGAGACTGGACAGGATGGAAACACAGGACGCGGAGGAGGAGACGGCTCAGGGGCTGGGTCTCGGGGCAGGCAGAGGGGAGGCGGGGAGAGAGAGGAGGAGGTCACGGCAGGAGGAGGTGAGTCCAGGGGCTCCCAGGGTCACCTCCTGTCACTTCCTGCTGCTCCCGCCTCAACACGGGAGCCTGAATCTCACGCTGCATCACACCTGCAGGCCCTCACATGACTGGGCCTCCAGCAGGAGCCCCTCTCCTCTACTCACCAGCAGCAATGCCCTCACCCTTCAAGACCCTGCTCTTCTGAGGGCTTGTCCCTGGCCCTGCCTGCCCGGGGCACCCGTCCCACTGTGACCCACTCACCCGTTCTGCATTCACCTCTCCTGGTTGTCACGGCCTGAGGATGACCTGATGCCCCGGGACATGGTCTGCTTCTCAGGACCAGCTGAGAGACCAGCAGACCTTGGTTATAAGCTCTAAGTCTGCGTGACCCTGGGAGAGTCCCTTATGCCCTGGGAGCCTCCGTCTCTCACTGTAAAGGGGTCTGGCAGTGGCCACCCCACAGCGACAGTCAGCTGCTGGACCTGCCAGAGGAGAAGCAGGGCCGGGGGCCTGTGGCTGTGACCTTCAGGGCTGACCCTTGAAGCGGGCCTCGGCATGGCCAGGGTTTGCAGAAAGCCTGGGTGCAGCGATGCATGAAGGGGTGGGAGAAGGGCAGAGGTTAGGGGGCAGCTTTGGAGCCAGAAGACAGGGCATCCAAGGGACACTTTCCAGAGCCCATGGCCCTGGGCCTCTCCCACTCCCACCCCTTCCTGGCTGCCTTCAGAGGACATGCGAGGAACCCCTCTTTTGAAGGCTACACTCTCAGCCCATTTATCCTGTCCGCCCGGCGTTCAGGGCAGGCTCCACATGACTGTGGTCCTCAAGTGCCTTGTGAAGCAGTGAGGGCTGGAGGGAGGACTGCAAACTCAGATGTCTCCAGGGGCCAGGCAAGGAGAGGCTGGGGGAATGCCTGGGCCCGGGGGAATCTTAGGGGGTGGTGGGGACTGTGATGAGCTGGGGACACAAGCTCCGTCCAGATAGGGCTCCCACTCAGCCCCAGAAGAGCTTTGCCCAGAAGGAACGTCACCCAGGAGGCCAGAACTTCTCACTTCATATCAAAACTAACAAACTAACAAAGCTCGAAGCCTGGGTTTTTGCCTGAAATCTTCTAGTTTTTAAATGTTAGAATTAATTTTAAAAATCTAGACTTGCCCCTG
The DNA here is from genome assembly GCF_963455315.2 of Globicephala melas. NCBI lineage: Eukaryota > Metazoa > Chordata > Mammalia > Artiodactyla > Delphinidae > Globicephala > Globicephala melas. Next base: position 29,898,844 of record NC_083315.2, read on the forward strand.
AGCCCTAGTTCGAGGCCCTTGGTTTAAGACCAAGGGTGGGCTGGGCAGCCACCCTGAGGCAGGGTCCAGGCTGGATGCCCTGTCACTGCACAGCCTCTGTGCCCACGTCCCCCACCCCTGCCCAGTGCCTCCTCACTGATGTTCAGGGGACAGCTTCATCCCCAGGAAGCAGCCCCCGGGTCAGGGTATGGAGGGAACAGGGCTCTTCTGGGATTGCCCTTTCCTTCAGCAGATCTTCGGCAGCTGGAGCTTTGAGACCACTCGTGCTCGCGCACACACACGCACGCGCACGCACACACACACACACACTGATCAAGCCCTCTACCCACCAGACTAGGCTTGCCCTTCGTGCTGAAGAGCTGGAGTTGACCTCCCCCTGAGGAGCATCCCTGTGCAGGAGAGTGAGTGAGGCTTCCCTGCAGCCCTAAACCTGTATTGAGCACCTGCTGTGTACTTGGTCCTGGCATGGGAGCTTGGGGCATGGGAGGAGCCTGGGCATCTGACCACGAGGGACCAAATAAACCAGATGAGAAGGCAGTGATGTCAAGGGCTTCAAGGAGGAAGGAGAATACATCTGACGGGAGGGGAGGTCAGGTGACTGGGGTGGCCTTGGAGCACCACCACCATGTGACCTGGGGGAACAGGGGACAGGTGTGTTTGGTGGAACTGCATGCACAACGGCTCAGAAGGTGTGGGGAGTAGAGGGATGTAATCCTGTACCTGTAGCAGGCCTCCTTCCCCCTTCCTCTGTAATGATGGGGCAGCTGATGAGAGCAGCTCTCAGTGAGCCCTCCTGGGGCCCTGTTACTAGTTCTCTATTCTAGATGAGGACACTGAGGCACAGAGAGGGCAGGGGCCACGAAAGGTCACACAGCAGGATTTAGGGAGCCTTCCTGGAGTGCCTGTTACTAGTCCTTTAATACAGATGAGGACACTGAGCCAGAGAGAGGGAAGGGGCCACCCAAGATCACAGAGCAGGGCCTTAGTGAGTCCTCCTGCAGCCCAGTTACAAGTTCTTTATTATACATGAGGTCTCTGAGGCACAGAGAGGGCAGTGGCTGCCTAATATCACAGAGCAGGTTCTTAGTGAGCCCCCCTGGGGCCTGTTACAAGTTCTCTACTGCAGATGAGAACACTGAGGCACTGAGAGTTCACTGTCCTCCCAAGGTCTCAGAGCTTGGTCTTAGCGCGCTCTTCTGGGAGGGGGTCCTGTTACTAGTTCTCCATTACAGACGAGGACACTGAGGCACAAAGAGGGCAGTGGCTGCCCAAGGTCACAGAGAAGGGTCTTTTTGAGTTTTCCTGGAGGCCCTGTTACTCTGTTACAGCCAAGGACACTGAGGCGCATAGAAGGAGCAGGGAAGCCCTGCTATCACCCAGGCCCCACTGCCTGTGTCCTTCACGACCGGCTTTATGCTGCCAGCAGGGCTGCAGGCCTGGAGTGGACGTGGAAGGCAGTTCACTGCAGCATTATTTACAATAACCAAGATATGGATGTAACCGAGCAGGACCCTATGGGGCCTTCCCGGGACAGACCCCTCCCCCATATTCTCTGCTGTAGCTCCTCTCTGAAGTAGCCAGATAATAGTATCTCATGCATGTTTCCTGAGTTTTTCAGATGCTAAAACCCCCACCAAGTGGAAAATATTAACTACTTGATGATCATGAGCCCCCAGACCTACTGGCACCTAAGGACTGATAAAGTTAACCCCTGTGACACCTCACCATCGACCCATCAGAGAATCGTGTACAAGCTGACCACACACCCTGTGACCCCCCCCCCTCACCTGGCCTTTAAAAATGCTTTGCTGAAACCCTTTGGGGAGTTCGGGATTTGGGGGTCATGAGCCACTCGTCTCCTTGCTGACCCTACAATAAACCTTTCTCTGCTTCACTCTGGTGTTTGTTTGGCTTCACTGTGCATCGGGCACATGGACTTGTGTTCAGTAACATGGAAACAACCTAGGTGTCCATCGACACATGAATGGGTTAAGAAAATGTGACATATATATATATATAAATTATATATATAATGGAATCTTACTCAGCCATAAAAAAGAAGGAAATCTTGCCATTTGCAACAAGGATGGACCTTGAGGGCATTATGCTAAGTGAAATAAGTCAGACAGAGAAAGATACTTATCTCACTCACAGAGTTGAAAAAATAAACCAAACTCATAGAAACAGAGAACAGGATGGCCATTACCAGAGGCTGGGTGTTGAGGGGGCTGGTGAAATGGGCGAAGAGGGTCAAAAGGCACAAACTTCCAGCTGTAAGATACACAGGCCCTGGGGATGTATGTACAGCAAAGTGACTGTGGTCAACATCACTGTGCTGTGTATGTGAAAGTTGCTAAGAGAGAAGATCTTCAAAGTTCTCATCACAAGAAAAATAATCTGTAGCTGTGTGTGGTGGTGATGGTAACTAAACTTACTGTGGTGATCATTTCATAATATGTACCTGTATCAAATCATGATGCTGGACGCCTAAAACTAACAGTGTTATGTGACAATCATACCCAATATCTATATCTCAGCAATCAGGGGTGAGAGCATGGACAACCTGTTGCCGAAGCTGCGTTTGCTCTACAACAGCAGAGGGCTGGGAAATAACTTTCGGGAAAAGTGTGCCGACCCTGGCCCGGAAGACAGTGGTTTAGCAGCAACAACAGCGTGCCTGGGTGCACGCTCAGCCCAGCCAGCCCCTGTGCTCTACCTGTCATCCCATTTAATCCCCTCCCCACCCTAAGAGGGAGAGACTTCAATATTCCCATTTTACAGATGAGAAAACGGAGGCCCAAGTGTTGGAGCCAGCTTTGAACCCGTGTTGTGATTTCAAAGTCACATCTCAACCCAGATTTCTAGAAGGTGGGGGTCCAGGCACTGGGGACCCTCCCTCTTCCACACTTAGAGTTGTGCTCCAGGGCCCACCATCCCAGAGGCTGCTGGATGAACACATTTAATCCACTTATTCTGCACCCACTCAGCGCTTGGCTGTTGCTCTCTTGCTGCTGCTGACACTTCAGTCAGCTGAGGTTGTACAGGTTACTCATCACCACCTGCCCACCCTGCCCTCCTGTGGGGCAGGGCCCTCCTTGCCTCGTTATTCTAAATCCTTAGCTCAAAAAGTCTGCAGAACTGCATTAAAAGAGCCCTGCTCGCCTGTGTGGAGGCCTTGACAAGGGGAAGGGAGGGGAAGTTTTGGGGTGGCCTCTTTACTGAAGGGACATGAAAAGGGACACTATTTATGTCCCTAATGGGACTCAATGTGAAGCTAAGAGCCTTGTCCCATAGAGAAATAAAAGCCCCCCACCCTTCACCTGTGAAAGCAGCTCAGGCGCTATGGTACCCTGTCTGCCTGTCTGGCCCGTCCATATTTGGTCTGTGAACACCTCCGGGGCAGGCCTCTGCCTTCTCCTCTCTGTGTCCCCTGAGCCTGCACACCGTGGGCCTTCAGAGCCTCAGGGACCTCACCCCACCCCGACCATGGCCAGAAGCCTCCAGCCATCAAAATGCCTGTGGAGTCACTTTGGCCCAAGCACTGCTGGGTACCTTAGCCCCGTCTAAAGAACAAGCCATACCATGTGGCTTCCCCAGAGTTCAAGCAGCAGGATCTGGGGGTTCTGTCTGGCTCCACACTTCCTCACTGTAGCCCAGTTACCTCCCTTCTCTGAGCCCCCGTCTTGTCCTCTAAATGGGGACATGGATTGCTACCTTAATGGGACTAATTCTGTGAGGACTAATTTGGGTGATCCTAGAATTTACAGCTGGCCCCAATAGATACCGCTTGAATCCATTCGGATCTCCAGATTAAACTGGAGTCTCCAGTGTTATCTGGAAGTTCTTCCGTGAAGCTAGACGAAACCCACACAGTTGCGGTTCCAGCGTCTCCACTTAGCCAGCTGGACAGAAAACCCAAAGTGGCTCAAACAGGCTAACAAACAAGCACGAGAGAATGACTTACGTAACTAAGTCCACAGGTGGACGGTTTACGGCAGGGCTGCACCTGGAGCTCACGGACGTCAGCAGAAACGGTCTCTCCCCGCCTCTGGGTTCTGCTTACTGGTGTCATCCTCACAGGCGGCTCTACCTTGATGGGAGCAAGACGGCCACCAACTGCCACAGGCTGAGGTCAAGTCCCCTCCAACTGCCCCGGACTGACCTCGCGTCCCCACCAGCTGCTGCGGGCTGACTTCGCGACCCCTCCAGCTACCGCGGGCTGGGCAAGCGAAACACAGCTTCTCTTCTCCAGGATTCCAGCACAAGGCCCCACCCTGCGCCCTGATTGGTCACTAGCCCACCCCTGAGCCAATCACGGTGGCCAGGGAGGATGAAACATACTGATTGGCTAGGTCGAGGTCATGTGACTATCCTCTCCGGGAAACTTGCTGGCTGTTCACCCTTTGTGTGGGGTGGGAGACAGGGTGATACGAAGAGAGCAGGGGTGAGGGAGCAGCTGCTGCGTCCTCTGTGCTCAGTTTCCTGGGAGGTACCTGCTCACATCCTCCTCCCACACCCCTTTGTCCTCTGTTTACAAAAGAATTCATGATGCATTTCTTCTCTTCCCAAGCCCCGTTTCACCCACCAACACCAAAAATGAGCAAGACTTCCCTGGTGGCGCAGTAGTTAAGAATCCGCCTGCCAATGCTAGGGGACACGGGTTCGGACCCTGCCGGGAAGATCCCATATGCCGCGGAGCAATTAAGCCCGTGCGCTACTGAGCCTGCGCTCTAGAGCCCGCGAGCCACAACTACTGACGCCTGCGCTCTGGAGCCCGCAGCCCGCAACTACTGACACCTGCGCTCTGGAGCACGCGTGCCTCAACGACTGACACCTGCGCACCTAGAGCCCGTGCTCCGCAACAAGAGAAGCCACCGCAATGAGAAGCCAGCGCACTGCAACGAAGAGTAGCCGCCGCTCGCCCCAACTAGAGAAAGCCTGTGCGCAGCAATGAACACCCAACAGCAGCCAAAAATAAATAAATAAATTTGTAAAAAAATAATAAAAAAAAAAAAAGAGGGAGGATTGGGGATCCCCTTCCAGCCTCAAGGCTTGGTTTCTGTGTCCCGTTACAATCATTTATTCAGTCAACAAACATCCACTGAGCACCTACTACATGCTGCTATGGGTTCTCAGGACTGTTAGTTGTTCTGAGTAGTGGGTATCACCCAGGAGCCTCCGAAAGGGAACAAGTTTTGTGTGATGAAGCATCTGGAGGTGAGCTTCCAGTCCCGCTCTGCCACCCACCGTGTGGCCCTGAGGAATTCCTCCTCCTTTCTGGGCTTCTGCTTTCTCATCTGAAGAGGCACTGGGGAAAATGAGTTCCTGGAGCCCCCTCAGCTCCGACATGCTGTGGTTGGGTCTTAGAACATGTCTCTCCAGCTGAGTCAGCCGATGAGCACCGTGGAAAATAGCCACAACTCTCCCATGGCAGAGCTGGGCTGAGTTGAGTCCACAATCACACAGCTGTGCATCTAAATCCTTCCCCTTCATGGCTGCTGAGAGCACCCAGGGCAGAGGAGGATCAGCTCTTTCCGTGCCTGTGAAGACCCCCAGCTCTAGGTCCCTATGAGCTTGCCCAATGCTGCTGCTGCCCCAGGAAATCTTTTGGGGCATTTGTGATTCCCAAGTTCTCCCACTTGAAGTCAAGTTTGGGGCTCTCAAAGGGAAATAGAGGGAGGCCACATGGAGGGGAGGAGAGGATGGTGTGGAGGTTCCATGGAGTCCATCCATCATCCACCTCCCTCTCTGCTTCCCTTTCTCTGTCACAGATGAAATTGGTCATGGCTCCCTGGAAGAACAGAGACCCCTGATGTGTTGGTGGGGAAGGGAGGGATCCCTGTGAGGCAGGCTCAGCGGGGAGACTGTTTTCTTCTGGACGAGTCTAGTTTCTCTTCACTCTGAACATTTGGAGACGTCAATTAATAGCCCTGGTCATTCTGTCACTTATTGTCAGGTCACCCTATTAATCAATCCATTTGTTCCCTCCTTTATTTAGATCATGCTGTTTGGTTTTTTTTTTAAGCAAGAAGGGTGATTTATGAGAAAACAGGGAACCTAAGAACAGAGAATGGATTAGCTGTCTTTCCAGAAGACTGGAGCTGCAGCTGGTGAGACATGAGACGCCAGGTCTGCTGTGTTTCTTCCACCCTCCTGGGGCCATATGTTCACTCACCTCTGCTTCCATTTGCACAGCACTAGGTCCTCCTGTCTTTAAGTCTATTGGTTTCTCTCCAGTTCCACTGCCAGGGCCCTGGTCTAAAGTACTATCTGAAAAACTGAAATGACCTCCTAATGTTTCTCCCCACATCCACTCTGCTGTTCTCACTACAGCCAGGGTGATTTATTAAAAATGGAAAATGTACTCAGTGGTTTTCCACTGCTCCTAAGATAAACATCAAAATATTAAGCCTGGGGGCTTCCCTGGTGGCGCAGCTGTTGAGAGTCCGCCTGCTGATGCAGGGGACACAGGTTCGTGCCCTGGTCCGGGAAGATCCCACATGCTGTGGAGTGGCTAGGCCCGTGAGCCATGGCCACTGAGCCTGCGTGTCCGGAGCCTGTGCTCTGCAACGGGAGAGGCCACAACAGTAAAAGGACTGCGTACTGCAAAAACAAAAAATCTCAAGCCTGGTATGGAACTGGATTACAATTCACCCACATTCAATGCACTTTGCTGTCGCTCTCCTCTCACTGGAGGATTATACAGCCCTGCCCTTTGTTTCTCCAGTCACGGCAAAGGGGTTGATGAACAGGGAAAGAAATGTGAGCACACCCTTCAGAACCAGTGCATGATTTTCCTCTTTCCCTGGCAAAGGCGGTATCCAGATAGAGACTGCTCCATCAACCCAAGTCCAGAGGGAAGATGACACGGAGCAGAGCCTCGTGAGCACGTAGCATGAGTTCTTTGGTCTGGATGAGGGTTTGCTCTCTAGCCACTGCTTTTCTTACATGTATTACATTCATATGGTTTCTCTAGAGAGGGCTGGATTTTGGTATTTCTCTTCCTTCAGGTCAGTTATGTTCTGTTAAATCCCAAGTTGTTTAGGGTCTGGTAAAATAGATTCTCTTGAGGGCAGGCTTCATTAAGAAGAATAAAATGTTGTGGGCCTATTTCAAAACAGTTTCTTGTTCCCCTGCTGGACATGCAGCACACTGTCTCCAATTTTTCAGAGTGAGAATCTGGTAGGAATTCTGAAGCTAAGACTCACAAAAGTGGGTGAGGTTCTAAGACCCTCCCTAACACTGGGCCCCCCTAGAGTTTGTATCTCTTACACCTGCTGCACTGAGCCTCCAGCAATTTGTCAATCGCGGTTCAGGTTTCCTCCCTGGTGTCCATGGAGGTTTCTGCTTGCACATTTCTGCTTCAGTAAATGAGATTCTTTGTACCTACCTGTCTGTCTCTCTGATTTGGGGGCCGGCAATTTGCCTGTGACCTCAATTCTTTGATAGATCTAACAAAATTTACTGATTTTCAGTTTGTTTAGTTTTTTACTTGTTGTTAGAATGGCAACTTCCAAATTCTTCACATGCTGAACCAGAAATGAAGTCTGAATTGTTTTTTGTTCCTTTATTTCCCTGTGAAAGCTTTGCTTTATTCAATTGTTATCAATAAGTCTTTCTTCCCTTCATTCTTAATTCCTAATTATTTTTTATACCATGATTTGTCTAATTATTCCTTCTTTGATAGATATTTGATGACATCCAGTTTCACTATTATAAACAATGCTGCAGTAAGATTCATGTATATAATTTATTACAGTGATATCTAACTGCTCAGTTTGCCTTGCTTTCTTTTAGTCAGCGAGCATGAGTCATATTTTTAACATTTCTTTTGTGGGGATTATTTGCTTTATAGGGAAGTTAATGCTGTCACTGAATAAAGACTCTTATGAAAAAACTGGACTTCAAGGTGGTCCATCTCAGTATTCTAGTAAAAAAAATCGTGAAATTTAGTATTATGCTCACTCCATCACTTTTTAACAAATTAGTAATATTTTTTAAAGAATAAAAAAATACTTCATTCATCACAATATAATCTCTGAACAACACATCCTAAACTCAGGCTTATGTGGAAAGAGTGTACGTGACAGTTAAGGGATGGGACAGACTCCAAATTTAAATTTAAATTTAAATGCCTCTACTCTTTTTGTTCAGGAAAAGTATGATTTTCTTTTGCCTTTAAAACTTCTGAGTCTAGGGGCTTCAGAGAGGATGAGATATTGCTGTTGCACCTGTTTCTCTTTCACTGTAAGGCTGCATCTTATAAAGATAGTAGAATTGGGCATGGTGCAATAGATGTAGGTGTTTTGGGTCAAACATTCAAAGTAATGAACCCATGATAGGGATCTACAACTTTGATTCTCAATAGAGAATATCCTTTGATTTCCCCGTTTCCATCCATGATTACTAGTAGAAATTCACCCACGTTAGGAGATGTGGTTCTGCTGATGGTGTCTAGCTTGAACATCAGTAGTCAAGGCTGCCATGTCCATGGGTGGATTAGAGTTGACCTCCTGATGACCTCTGCACTTGGCCATTGACGACGGGAAAATAAGAATTTAAAACAGCTCAGTGTTAGACATACTCATTGTAGAGAGTTTGATTTGGTAAACCTAAGGGAGTACATGGAAAATGGAACAGTTTTTACCATCCATAAAATTTGCAAAATTCTGATCTTTAAAAAAAATAACACTTTTCCCCCATGTATATACAAATGAAATTTCTATCCCTCTTTTTATTTTTAAAATTGCTTCCATTTATCTGATGGACTTATGTTTTAATCTGGGTTCTAAGAAGTGTGAAAGAACATCTTCGTCATTCAGATAAAGAAGCCATGACTTTCTTTGATTGGGGTTCTTTGATTTAATTTTTGATATTAAGCTATATGAGCTGTTTGTATATTTTGGAAATTAATCTTGTCGGTCACATCATTTGCAAATATTTCCTCCCAGTCTGTAGATTGTCTTTTCATTTTGTTCATGGTTTCCTTTGCAAAAGCTTTTAATTAGGTCCCATTTATTTTTATTTCCATTACTCTAGGAGATGGATCCAAAAAGATATTGCTGCGATTTATGTCAGTGTTCTGCCTGTTCTCCTCTAGGAGTTTTATAGTATCCAGTCTTACATTTAGGTCTTTAATCCATTTTGAGTTTATTTTTGTATATAGTGTGAGGTTTTGTAATTTCATTCTTTTACATGTAGCTGTCCAGTTTTCCCAGCAACACTTATTGAAGAGATTTTTTTCTCCACTGTACATTCTTGCCTCCTTTGTTGTAGATTAATTGACCACAAATGGGTTTATTTCTCGGCTTTCTATCCTGTTCCATTGATCCATATATTTTTGTGCCAGTACCATACTGTTTCGATTATTGCAGCTTTGTAGTATAGTCTGGAGACCACAAGCATGATTCCCCCACCTCCATTCTTTCCATCTGTTTATACGGTCTTCAGTTTCTTTCATCAGCATCTTACAGTTTTTGGAGTACAGGTCTTTTGCCTCCTTAGGTAGGCTTATTCCTAGGTATTTTATTCTTTTTGATGCAATGGTAAATGGAATTGTTTCCTCAATTTCTCTTTCAGATATTTCATTGGTAGTGTATTGAAATGCAACAGATTTCTATGTATTAATTTTGTATCCAGCAACTTTACTGAGTTCATTGATGAGCTCTAGTTTTCTGGTAGCATCTTTAGGATTTTCTACGTATAGCGTCATGTCATCTGCAAACAGTTTAACTTCTTTGGAGAGCTCAGGCAGGGAAGTGTGGAGCAAGGCCAGGCTGGGGTGAGCGGTCCCTGGAGTGGAGCAGGGTTCTCAGGAGATACTTTTCTTCCTCTCTCTTTCCCTCCCCCTCTCCTCCCTCCCTCCTCGGTTGTTGGTGGGGGTGGGGGATCAGCCAGCTGGCAGGGGAGGGGGCAGCTCAGGGGCCTGTAGCCCTCTGGAATTGCTGTGGCTTTTCTGCAGTCTTGTGCTTTGGTCATGTCATGGGATTGTAAACCTTTCCTGTTGGGAGCTTTGAAAGATGAGGGAGCTTTGAAAGATGAATCATGACTGGGGAGGGTGTAGGGAGGTCCATCAGGGAAATGCCCCCAAACTGATGATGGACACAGCACTAGCAATCAAAATATTGAAATCCAACCTGAGTGAAAACCAGACCCAAGTCTGAGCTCACGCCAAGTACCTACTCCACTGTCAAGAGCTGAAGTGTTACCACCGGGCTTTTTGAACATTATCCCCTCCATCAGAAGCTGCAAGTGTCACTCAGACACCCAGTAGGCTGGCCTCTGCCAGGGAGGCCTTTTCAGTGCCGCCAGGGGCTGAGTATAAATCCTGGTTCCTGACAGCACAGGCCCTTCCTGACATGGCACAATCATCCAGAAAAATGATTTGCTAAAGAAGAGGCAGGTAAGACCACACTTTACCTCCAAAGAGAAAGAGAAGTGCTTTTTGTAATCAATCAGTAAACAGATCATAGGGGATGGCCCCGGAAGGAGTTGAAGGTGTAAGGAAGGGGTGAGCCGTAAGGCTAGAAATCCTGAGTGCTATCCTCCGATGGACAGCTCCTGGGAACCTGCTAGAAGCACAGAGCCTCAGGCCCCACAAAAGACCCTGCACTCTGGCAAGACCCCCAGGGTTCACAGTGCACTGGAGTTGGAGAGGCACTGGTCTAGGGTTGTACTGAGGAAATCTAAAGGCCAGGTCCTCCTGATGCCCAAGCTCCATCTCCTTTCTGAAGCTTTCTGAAGGCTCTACCCATTCTTTTCTCTTCGTTGCTACTGCACTGAGGTTTAGCCCCACTACTGTGTGAGGTTCTGTCTCCCCAGTTAGACTGTCAGCTCCTCCAAGCAGGAGTTTCTTCGTGTCCCAGGCATCTTGTATATGCCTTACACGAACAGCAACTAGTCCATCAGCATCACCCCAAACTGTTTCAGGGCCTATTTAGAGGAGTGCTTCTCACATTTAGAAATCATCCAGGGAGCTTTAAAAAACAACACAAACACCAGCAGATGAGAAAAGATGGCTGGCGAAGGCACTCCCCTCCACCACCCTGATTTTTATTTATTAAAAAATTTATTTTATTTATTTTTGGCTGCACTGGGTCTTCGTTGCTGCGCACGGGCTTTCTCTAGTTGCGGCGAGCGGGGGCTACTCTTCATTGCGGAGCGTGGGCTTCTCACTGCAGTGGCTTCTCTTGTTGCGGAGCACCGGCTCTAGGTGCGCGGGCTTCAGTAGTTGTGGCACGTGGGCTCAGTAGTTGTGGCACGTGGGCTCAGTAGTTGTGGCTCACGGGCTCTAGAGCGCAGGCTCAGTAGTTGTGGTGCACGGGCTTAGCTGCTCTGCGGCATGTGGGATCCTCCTGGACCAGGGCTCGAACCCGTGTCCCCTGCATTGGCAGGAGGATTCTTAACCACTGCACCACCAAGGAAGCCCCACCTTGATTTTTAGATTCGCCCAAACTGGCCACAGCAGGGTGTTAGGACTGTAATGGGCACCCAGGAGCTGGACACCACGCCTTAGTGGGCTGCCGGGCAGCCCCAACTCCTCCACTGCGTCCTCAGCGCTGGAACGTGCTGCTGCTTTGCACAAATCCCACCAACTGACAGGCAGACATCACATCCCCTCAAACTGTCCCAACCAGCAGTTCATCGTTTGCATGTTTGTACATAGGGTTAAATAAAAACTTTAAAGGATGTTGACTTCTGTAAAGCCCTAGAGCCTGGCTGCCTTTAACAAAGCTCTTGTTATTTTTCATGCAGAAAAAAAATGCACCCAAGATCGCAAATTCTGACAATCAGTGGCAGCACACAGATAACTGTAAGTTTTATTATGAATTTAAAAACCTAAACATTTCATGAGGACTGGGAAGCCTACCCACAAGATCTGCCCTCCTGCATTTCCAACTCCCACACGTCCAGGCCTCACCACACATACACCCCAATGATGTGCAATCCGCAGCACAGCACGTCCTTTATTTGCACTATTGATAGAAAACTGGCATTTAGATTTCAAAATTTTTATTACAAAATTACCAGCAGTCTTAAGCATTTCAACAATGCTTATGAACTCTACCTTGCTGACACAAACAAAGCTGTTCAAAAAGCAGGACCTGTCTGAAGTGGACTCTTGTATGTCCTGAGATCCTTAGAGGCCACCCTGCTCAGGACCCATTTGTGACTGTGTCTTCTTCCATCTCCTCTTCACCATCATCAGTGGGGCCTAGAGAAAAACACAAAGCCGGAAGTAATATCAATTTTAGAGAACGTGCTTGCTCAGTGTGTGAGCGCCCATCCGTGAGGCTGCTGTGTGCCAGGCCCTGGGCAACGTACAAAAGCCCAACAGCGGCCTCTGCCTTGAGGAGTTTAGGGTCTGGAGACCATCTATCTTTGGCAGGTATTGGAAAGGATTGTCAGTTCCTAAGAGGAAAGGTCACAAAGGTGTTTTATGCAAGTCAAACTCTTTGCCTGCCATTCTAGTCAAGCTGATAACTCTTTTTTTTTTTTTTTTTTTGCGGTACTCGGGCCTCTCACTGCCGTGGCCTCTCCCGTTGCGGAGCACAGGCTCCAGACACGCAGGATCAGCAGCCATGGCTCACGGGCCTAGCCGATCCACGGCATGTGGGATCCTCCCGGACCAGGGCACAAACCTGTGTCCCCTGCATCGGCAGGCGGACTCTCAACCACTGCACCACCAGGGAAGCCTGATAACTCATTTTTTATAAACACAAAAAGCTTACACTTTGTGTTTTGTTTTTGCCACTACTATGGGCAAAGAAACTGGGAACACTCAAAAAGATTTAAAAAAGGGGCGGGGGGGGGAATACCCACCACATGCTGGGGATAGTCAGTTAGTGACTATGTCTCTAAATTAAGAAAAATATGGCAACAACAATGAAACAGTTGTTATTTGTCAACAATTTATTGCAGATATTTTAGTCAATGTATTCTGATAAAGGAAATGTTTTAACCCTGTCAATGTTAGGGAAAATTTCTCATGTTTGTTTCTAGTTAGACCCAAACATTACATTTCTAGATACAGGAAGTGCTACTCAGAAGCCTGGGCCCACTGAAATTGACAGAACCAGGAACAATCTCCATCTTCCTGTCCTCAATGTGCCCACACGTTTAGATGACACTGAAAAATCCAAAGCTAGCCTAAGGCTCAAATAAAACACTTTAGGGGAAGCAAATTAATTCAGTAATTTTGTCATACTGCAGTCCCAATAAGCAATTAGACACCGCTTCCTCCCCCAAGCTGTTACCAGGGAGTCTTGAAAGCCTTTGACAGACCTGTATTGTTCTCAGGACCGCAGACCTCCTCCGGCATGGGGACTGCAGTCCTGCAGTCCCCAGAGGGGCTGGACTTGAGAGCTCACTCTGCTGCCCGTCTCACCACATTCCCCCCCATCCCTTGACCTTGGCTCACACTGTCCTCCTTCAGTCCAAGTGTGCAAGGATCTCTTAAGGCCAGTGCAGTTCCTTGCCCCGAGAATGCCATTCTGCCTTTGTCTAGTTCAGGGGTTCTCAAATATTTTAATTTTAGGACCCAAAGAGCTTTTGTTTAAGTAGATTACGTTTATCGATAGTATGTTAGAAAATTAAAAGTATTTTAAAAAACAGTAATTCATTAAAACAATAAATCTATTATATAGTAACAATGTTTATATTTTTATAAAATATAACAATACCAATATTTTCTAAAACAAAAATATTTAGTGAGAAAGTCGGCATTATTTTCTAGTTTTGCCCATCTCTGTAATGTCTGCCAAATAGCAGCTGGACCCGTGTAGTGACTTCATCATTCCACTTGCTACAGTATGTTGTTTTGATTGAAGGGTATGAAGAAAGTCAGCCTCACACAGACATGTAGTTAGACAAGGGAGGAGTATTTTAAGTCTTTGCAGGCAGTTGTGGATATTCTTTTCTGATACTATGCCCAAACTTGACAGAAGTGGTAGTTGTTTTTTTTTTTGGCCACACCACTTGGCTTGTGGGATTTTAGTTCCCCGACCAGGGACCGAACCCAGGCCCACAGCAGTAAAAGCCAAGTCTTAACCACTGGACTGCCAGGGAAGTCCTGAAAGTGGTAGTTTCTTAAAGGTTAGATTGCAGTGTGGAGTCTGAAACCTTATCAATGAACTTTTCATACTCTCTGACTTGAAAATCCACCGGTTTATTCTGTACTCTGAATGGATGCATAACTCTGTAACATCATTTGGAAAACATTGTTCACTGAGTTATACAGGTCTTCCAAATGTTGACCCATTTCTTTATATGTTATATAAAAAAAATCACATTCATTAATAGCAACAATTTCCGCAGAGAAGTCTGGAAGTACTGGGAAACTGTCAAGGTTACAATTGTGGAAAAAAATTTTCCCAGCTTTTAATTTCTGCTTGAAAATTTGATTATCATTGGTAACAAACACTAGCTGCTCTCCTTGAAGTGGCAAGCTCACTTCACGTTGGTGAAGCTGCCTGCCTCTCACCTGAGCCAGCACAAGCACAGGGAGCCAACCACCCATGTAGGCACAGAGGTGCTTTATGCACCCCCATTCCATCGTCACCCAGGAAACCAAAAATGTGTGCCCCAAGGCCCCAAGGACCACACGGATGAGAACCACTGGTCTAATTAACGTCTTACTCATTTTTAGCTTCAGTTCCAGCATTATTTCCCCAAGGAAACTTTCCCTGAGCTGCCAGTCTAGACAGAGGTCCCAGTTACATTCATATCAAACTTGTAATATGCACGGTCTAGGGTAGTTTTCACTTTATACCCAACTGTCCACCAGTCTGCCTGACACAAAGCTGGCATTTACTATCAGAAGGGCTCACACCCTATGCTCAGTGCTACCTATGAAGTATCTTACTTAGTGCTCCCAACAACCTTTTGAGGTTACCATTATCACTATCTCAGATTTAAAGATAAGGACACAGATTTAAGAGTAAGTAGAGATTGAGAAATTTACCCAAGGACAGAACTGGTGAAGCTAAGCTCTGACCCTCAGCCTGTCTGGCTCTGGAGCCTGTGTCCTCATCTGCTAAGCTAGCCTACATGGACAGGGGTCAAAGGCAACACGGTCACCTCCACTGTTCGCTTTCATTCCATGGCTATGAAATAATGTTTGTCTCAACTTTTACAAAAACCCCAGAGTCCTAGAACATAACATTCTTTAACAAATGATTTCTCTTCAAAGAGCATTTAAAGGCATTTTGTGTGGATTAGATTAGATGGTAATGAGGCACTATTGTAGCATTCTTGGGTCGTAGCATCTAAACTGTTTTGCAATCACTCCAAGTGTACCATTTGTTTTGCAATCACTCCAAGTGTACCATTAATTTGGAAATAAAGACAGAACATTGTTACCTGATCTGCGTTCTCTGCCAGGTATCTGACCGGACTGAAGCAAGCCCTTCAGCCGCTCCACTTCAGCCAAAGTTGATGCGTTTGCTATAGCATTCTGGATGCCAGGAGACAATGGAGACGGACAGTTACTTTCATCTAAGCCTCCACCACCCAGAAAACACTCAGGAATTCACACCGTCTTTTTGAGTTGGAAAATTAAATAGTTCTTTGTTGGGGGAAGAATTTTACTGGCACAGTGAAATCAAGCCCAAAACCAAATCATAAATTTCCAAAATTGGTAAACAGCTGTAGACCCTATTATAAGAGAGCAAATAATCGCTGCTCGTGTCCTAAAATCTTAGCTAATTGAAGTACCTATTTGGAATTATGCTACTGGATAATTTAGGAGGCAGTATTATAAAATTAGGATTTCTCATCAAGCAGGATCTTTCAGGTAGCAAATCTTTCAAAGTAAAAATTAAGACAGCACGCAAAGGGAACTAACTGTTCAAATAAAACACATCCTGGGAAAATGAGAAAGACCAGAGCTGCCTCCACTTTGACTGGCTCATATAATTAATTCAAGTCAAAGTCTGGTCATATGATATCTTTAAGCTAGTTTTTCCTTACACAAAAATACAGCTGGATTCTAACAACTGTGGGGAAAATTTGCAGTGTTTGATTTATTACTTGGGTTATTACATAATTTTGTGTCCTAAACCCATAACAGCTCACTCCAGTCCAAGAATCCTAACACATGATTACCTTGATTGCTTCCACATCCCCTGGAGATGGCCCACCTTTCTTTTTGTCAGTTGGCAAACCAGCACCTGGATTGAAACTTGGGAGGGGAGGGAAGTACAAAACTGTCAAATCCAGACCAATAGAAATTGCTTCTCTTTTACTTTCAAAAGCTTTTGAAAGTAATTCAACCAGTGTAGTATCTTATCTTTGTTAACAAACTGATACAAGAAACTCTCTCCTTCAGAAACACCACCCAGTTCATCTTCCTACAGAGAAAGGAGGACGTATATAATATCACACTAAGACTGAATACTGAAATATTTGCTCTGCTACCCTGGTAGAAATCTCATGTGATACATGGACCACTGATGGTCACGGATCATCATCACGCAAATTTAGTACTGTAGTAGTCACAGGTGTTTCATTTCATTTTGCAGGAGGCAAAATGCCAGACAGATAATGTTTCTGAAGGTGAAGTGGAGTGAAGTTGGACATCCGGATCTTACGTTTTGCTTCTCCTGGCAATATCCTTTGCAAGTTGTGCACCCCGTTTGCCCTTGAACATTTTCTCTGCTTCCTGACGCTCCTACAGCGACACCACACACATAGTTAATGGAAATAGGAATACCACATGCATTTAGATGCATTCCTCAGAAAACACGGAAGAAAACTCTCCTGGAATACTCTGGGCTGGTGAAAATACCACGAAGCCAATTTCACATTAAAAGGAGACACAGTGGTCGCCTTTCTGGTGAAGGTCCTTGAAGAAAGTTCCCTCTCCGAGTTTCAAGGAGGGGCTCTCAAGGAACTAAGAAGGTTAAAAAAAAAAAAAAATCCCCCAATAAAGGGAAAATCATTCTAACAATTAAAGGTACTGAAACGTGGATTACATTACACTCCCCACAGGGAGTGCATCTAAGCAGGCCGTCTGCTGTGACAGTGCCCACGGCGGCTCTGAGGCTGTGCCACCTCTAGAAAGGCCAGCCCCACACAAGACAACCGGAACTCAAAGTCCCACCATAAACACCGTATGCGAAAATTGACTTAGCGCCCCCTCCCCATTCTCATTATAAACCAATGATAAAAATCACTGGGCCATTTAAAAAGTCAGTAACGAAAGTATAAAGGAAAACACACCAATCTATAATGACTTACAACAGAGTAATACTTACTTTTAGTTTCACCTTCTGGAAATCCAGTACTCTGACTTGTGGAACTTTATAAATCACATATAGTCTGTAATGCTTCTTATTTGTTACAGGATTCCTTAGAATACTACAAGAAAAGGAACAATACAGTGCCAATGTTGTTCACAGCACAGCACTCAAGAGGTCCATTTTAATAAAATCTAATGAGTCCATGAAGTAAGGCAAAGTTCACTATTCTTCACATTTCAATGTCATAAGAACTTAACACTACGGAAATTTTAACATAGCCCAAAGGAAATACTTTCAGTATTTGTTTTTTAAAGGTACTTTTTACTAACTGATGACTTTAAGATCAAGGCTGGTAATGGTGTTATTTTAAAAGACTTTATTGTCACCACCACAAATAATTTCCATACCTTAAATAAGTCAATGATTTGAGAGATGCCAAAGGGTCCAGATCACCCTGTAAAATAACAGCCACAGGTAAGAACACGAATACCACACCCCATTTTGATACTGTGAAATGGTGGATGCCTTTGGAGCAAGGACTGATCTTGTCTTTTATGCATTTGTTTTTCCTGCCCCAGAACCGCACAACACTAGCACATCACAGATGCTTGGCACATTTCTACTGAATACCCTGGTTCATAAATTTGAGCTTCTTAAACTTAATATCTTGGCCACAACAGTTTCTGTCTCAACAGCAGAAGAGACCAAAAAAAAAAAAAAATCATTTCCTGTAGCAAGTTCAAAAGGACTACTGAGCTTAAAGCAGTGATTGAGAAAAGAAAGCAATGTGAAAACTGCTGTAACTTTTGAGCAAGTTGTTCACATAGGGAACCTCAAACCGTGATCTTGGTGTAAGGTGGTTTTTCCTGTTGGTGCCTGGGAGCAACACGGGTATGTCATCTTTGAGGGAAGGCAGCTTTATTCTAGGCGCCCCCAAACCTCTTCAAATAAAATTTTCAAGGACAAGGAGTACACTTAAAAAATAACGTATATATTGGGCTTCCCTGGTGGTGCAGTGGTTGAGAGTCCGCCTGCCGATGCAGGGGACGCAGGTTCGTACCCCAGTCCGGGAAGATCCCACATGCCGCGGAGCAGCTGGGCCTGTGAGCCATGGCCGCTGAGCCTGCGCGTCCGGAGCCTGTGCTCCGCAACGGGAGAGGCCACAACAGTGAGAGGCCCACGTACCGCAAAGAAAAAAAAAAAACAAACGTATATGGGAAGAAGGCAGGTTAGCTTTTGAATCTTCCCAAATTATGTCATAAAACACAGTGCTACAAGGATAGGAAAACCAAAATGTACAGTCAACTACAAGCAAACTAGATGAAAAGGTACTCTGGCAAGAACCTAACACAGAAGCCAGTGAGGACAAACTACTGTGAGAGCTACATGCCTTGCCTGGTGACAACATCCATAAAGGAAGAAGAGAGGAAAGGCAGAGAGGCGTCCAAGAGACCCGAGAACTCCAAAGCGACTGACAGGTACCCAGTTTGAGAAAGGATAGGCAAAAGATAGGCATGTCCCAATAATGAACACATTAAGTGTGTGATGATGCCTGAAGGGCTCGAGCAATCTGGGACTTCACTCCACCAGAAACCGTGCCCTTTCCAGAACAAAGCCCCACATGGAGGAGAAACTGCTAGAACAGATCTGAACTAAGTGGGACAGGGCCAAGAGGGACAATGAGGAAAAAAGTACAAGTAAAAGCAGGAGCGGGCAACACAGCCAGGTGCTCAGAAAGCTGCCACTTTTAAATACCTCACAACAGCATGGGAGGGAGCTCTAAAGCTTGCTACTGGCACACCATCACTAAAGGAAATCTAAAGAACAATCCAAAAAGGAACAAAGGAAGACAAATATTGCCTGACCTCACTTTTATGTGGAATCTCAAGAAAAGTCCAACTCACAGCAACAGAGTTGAATGGTGGTTACCAGAGGCTGAGGGGGTGGAGGAAAGGGGAGATGAGCTATTGATTAAAGAGCACAAACTTTCAGTTATAAGATAAATAAGTTCTAGGGATTTCAGGTACAACATTGCGACTATAGTTAAAAATAACATATGGTGTACTCAATATGATAAAAAAGTAGATCTCAAGTATTCTCACTGCACACACGAAAAGGTAACTAGGTGAAGTGGTGAATATGTTGGTCTGTGGTAATCATTTCACAATGTATACATATATCAAATTTCACATTGTACACCTTAAACATATATAATTTTCATTTGTCCATCATACTTCAATAAAGCTGCAAAACCAAAAGAAAGGAAGAACGGTAAATTTAGTCACACACACAGACACACATATGGACTGTGCAAAACACAGTGACGTCTTCACGGGGGGGTGGGGAGCGGTGAGATGGTTAAGGTGCCACATTATTCAGGAGGTAGAGGTGCTGGTTAACTGCTTTACACTTGGATAAATATGGGTGTGCTAATTTCTAGGATGCTAAGAATAGAAACAGAGTCTATTTAATAATTAGTTAATCTCTAAACTATCAGAAGGAGAAGTGGAATGCCAAAAAAAGAGAGAGCAAGCAAAACAGGAGAGAAAAAAATTGCAGATAGATGGAACAAATAAAAAATTCTAGAAAAGAAAGAAGATAAACTCAAATATACCAGTAATTACATTAAACATAAACAGACTATTTCATTTAAAAGTCAGACTTCAGACTGGATTTAAAAAAAGAATCCTATCATATGCTGTTTTCAAGAGACAAATCTAAAATATAAGTACAGAAAAACAATGTAAAGTTAGGATGAAAAAAATGATTATGCAAATACTAATTGAAAGAAAGCTTGTTTTGGTATACTGCAGCAGATAAAATAGACAACCAGGGTAAAACAGCACTAATAAGATGTAAAGAGGGTCACCACACATAAAAGGTTTATTTCATCAGTAAGATACATAAAATTTGGATATATCAAATAAAATAACATAAAAATATATAAAACTAAAATTGACAGAACTCCAAGGAAACAGTCAAATCCACTATCATGCAGGATTTTAATACACCTCTTTCGGTGACTGATCGGACAAACAGCCTTCATCTTTGCAAACAGCTTTAAACACAATTACAACACACAGAATATACTGCCCCCATCATGCCACAAGTTCCCTATGAACGCACATACCTCATATAGTTTAGAAAGGACATGCCCTCAGATCAGTGCTTTCTTACTTTTGGAGTCAAGTACTCCTTTGGGAATCTGAAAGAAGCTTATAGACCTCGTCCACCAGGAAAGGAACAATCAGGGAAATAGGGAAGGGAGGGGTTAAGGGCATAATAACCTTAAATCAAGTTATATCATATGAACTTAAACATCCAGTATTTAAGTGAGAAATTTAGGTTGCAAAACAATGTATAGTATAAGCTCAATTTTGTTAAAAATTATACACAGAGCAGAAATTTAAAAACATAAGAATAATCATTTCCAAATAGAGAAAATGAAACTTGCCCCCTATCTTATAAGAAACTGGATTTCAGGGGCTTCCTTGGTGGCACAGTGGTTAAGAATCCACCTGCCAATGCAGGGGACACAGGTTCGAGCCCTGGTCCGGGAAGATCCCACATGCTGAAGGGCAACTAAGCCCCTGAGCCGCAACTACTGAAGCCCGTGCACCTGGAGCCCATGCTCCACAACAAGAGAAGCCACCGCAATGCGAAGCCCGCTCGCCACAACTAGAGAAAGCCCACACGCAGCAACGAAGACCCAACGCAGCCAAAAATAATAAAATAAATAAATAAGTTTATAAAAAAATAAAGAAAGTATAATGGTTTTTTTTTAAAAAAAAAACAGATTTCAAATGGATCGTTGATCTAAATGTGGAGGAAAACAATAATTTCTCGAATAAAACTCTCCAACAAAATTTAATGTATGTCACATATGTAATTTTCTAGTAATGACATTAAAACAGGAGAAACTAATTTTAATAATACATTGTTTTACCTATTTTCCAAAATATTACCATTTCAATGTCAGTTTAAAAAAATTGATAGTTTATATTCTTTTTTTTTTGTACTAACGCTCTAGAATCTGTAGTGTATTTTATATTCTAGTATATCTTAATTCAAAGTAGCCACTTGTGGCTAATAGCTACCATACTGGACACTGTGATTCTAGAAAACAGAATATGTGAGTTTCTTTATGACCCTGGGGTAGGGGAAGCTTAACAGAATTCAAAAGTACTAATAACAACAGACTGATGAAATGGATTATGCTTGAATTAGGAACTTCTCTATCAAGACCCTAAGAGAGTCAAAAGGTGAGCTAGAGAGTGGGAAGATATTTGCAACACATAACCAAAAAAGGCCCTTTTCCTGAATTAAGAAAAGAAAAAGGATGATGAGATAATTTTCTGGATTTTCCAAGTTTTCTATAAAAGGCATGTAGTACCTTTAACTCCTCCCTGCAAATACGTTTTTCCCCTGTTCAACTTACCAATTCCACAAGACTGTTGTTGGTGAGAATGAGTTCTGTCAGACAGGGCAGAGCCTGATCAAGTCCCTCACCTATACGGCTAAAATAAAAAGAAAAAATCTTAATGAAAGTAAAAATTAAGTAAGCTAACAACTTCATCTAAGCCCTTGCCCAGAGGACTTCAAAGCGGGAAGAACCTTAGAGATCTTTCTTCCAACACTCTAACAGAAGGAAAATGAGGCACAAAGAGGAAACTTGTCTGAGGTCACAGAAGTGGGATGATTTTAAAACCCATGCCTCCTGAAATGCCTCCTGAAAGCTGCCGGGGGCTCCTTCCACTGCTACACTATCTAATGAGACCTAACACGAAGAGAAAGTCCTGTGTAAATAGACTTACTTTGCTCATCTCAGGACTTGTGTGCAGGTAGCACAGAAATACAAGTGGTTCTGCATTCACAGCTCAAGCACAAGATACACCAACCAAACCACAACGGAATAGTTAACTCATGAGAAATACACCTATTAAAAAAATGCAACTCAACACCCAGAACTTCTTAAAGACATTGTCTATAGACCTTTAATAACTTTTCTCCAACAAAATTTACAGAGATGATGAACGTGGGTCAAAAAAAAATCTTAATTTCAATAAGCAATATTCTAAAAATCAGCTGCAGTTAAAGAAAAACAAATAGCAGAGGATTTGAGGTAGAATGAGATGTTCAGTCAAAAATATAATTGTTGAATTTTATGTTATCTCTTTAATATGACCCCTCTGATAATTTTAATTATTATTTTAGAAATCAACCAAAATATGTACAAAGCAGCATGTTTTTAACTTAAATTAGAAACTTACCATGAACATATATATATACACACAAGATTTCTGAATAAATGCAAATAAGACTAGACCAATGACAAATTAATCTCTGGATCTGTATGAGACAAGTGCAGCTCATTTTCCATTTAAGAAATATGTAGGTTAAAAAGAAAAATAAAGAAATATGTAGGTTTAACTGGCAGTATATACTGCAACTTCTTCAGGGAACTCTGCAACATTTACTCTAGGGGGAAAAAGCTACTTTCCACTGGTAGACAATTACCATATTCTGTTGTTGTTCACTAATAATGTTTTCAGTCTTCTCAACAAAGGAAAACCATCCAGTTTCCTGATTTCATTGTCAGAAAAATCAATGGCATCAAACTGGTCTAAGGTAGCGCCTAGATTTTCAATGACAGGAATTTTATACCCTGCAAAAAGGAGGAAAAAAAAACACCCACACAAGTATTAATATAATTAAAAGGCACCTAAAACATTAGCAGCATTTCATGTAATTGGACTCACAGCTAATGTTCCTTCCAAAAGTGTTTACCTAACACCTATGCCGTTGCCAGACACTGCCAGGTACTGGCACATAGTACAAGGAACAAGACAGTCACAAGTCCCAGCTGCCATGAAGCTTATAGTCTAGCAGTGGACATGAAGATGGCGATGGTGACAAGGGCAGTAATGATGAGAATACTTACTAGCAGTAACTAGTACCTAACAGTTTTCAAGAATATTTACAAGGTGCCTAATGCTGCTCTAAGCAAGGCCCCAGAGCTAGTGAAGTGGCCTAAGAGGACTTTACGCTGTGAGCTGCTTAACTGTCAGCGTCCAAACGTTGTTCACACATGGTGGACAACAGCCCTCAACCTCTTTTGCATCCCACAGGCCCGATTCCTAGAACTCATTGGGATGTCTTCATGATATCATGACAGTTCCCCCTTACTTCACCTCCCCCAGCTCAAACCCAGAGTTGAAAGTCAATAGTTCACACACAATGGTAAATCACCCTGTGGACAACTCAAATACTCCCTGATTTGTCTAACACGGGCATAATTATTGTGCTAAGTGCTCGGAGAAAAAAAGAAGTTAAACGAGCCAAGGTGAAAGCACACAGTGCAGAGCTGTAAGGGCTACATCAAAGTAAGTGCTGCACCAAAACAAGACTCCTCAACGTTGGGGTGCACTTCAGACTCAGAGAGAAGGCAGGGATCACCTGTGCCAAGACTGTGAAAGCGGTCGGTTACGCTTGAGTTGAACCTTTCTCTAAGAAACTTAGTTTCAACAAAACGAAAGTACTGGGTTTTGTCAGCAAACAAAAAAGCAAGCAGAAAGCAGAGCCCGCAGCCGTGCTGCTCCGGCGACCGCGCTTTCCCCGTGGGAGCGAATCTCAGGCCAAGACTAATTATCTTATCCCCGGAGAAGCCGCCCCTTAAAATGCTGACGAGCTGCACGCCGAGGCGGAAATCACTACAGGAACCTAACAGTTCGGGGGCTTCCGCGACCCTTCAGCAGGCACCGGGCAGCGCCAGCCTCGCTCCCACAGTCCGCTCTTTGCAATGTTCTGGTAAAAGGGGAAAAGACGACTGAAGCCAATGAGGAGCATATATCGGGAAGACAATCGCTTTTGTCCCGTACTTCGTCTCCTCGCTCCCTTACCCTGTCTACACTCTCACGACAACAAGTTAACGCGTCTCGCTCCGCACGAGGGTCGCAACCGCTAGATCGTGTATTTCCCGGTCCCGCAGCGGCTCAGGCCGCGAAGCCCGCCCGACTGGCCCGGCACAGGCCCGCGGTCCTACCGGAGCATCGCGGCGGCCCCATGTGTGCGGGGAGGAGCTGGGGTGAGGGGCGCCTCGGAAGGGCCGAGAGACGGCTTTTCGCCGACGACAGCGGGACCCAGCCCGGCTCGGAGCACGGGACGCAGGCCGCCGGCCACGCTCCGGCCCTGGCGCACGCGGCTAGGCCGGGCCGCCTGGCGGGCGGGGAGGCCGGACCGCCCGCCCCCGTCCGACTCACCCCGCAGGTCCAGCTCGCGGTCCCGCACGGCGTTGGTGTACTGCGCCGCCTGCTCTATCAGCTCCGCCGTCAGTTTCACCATCCTGCCACCTCCCGCCCACCTCGCCGCCCGCTCCTCTCGCCGCACTGACGTCCCGGCATGCCCCGCGCCCGCGCCCGCGCCCGCGCCAGGCAGCACCAATCGCCGCCGGCGTGCGCGGGCTGAGCAGCGTCCAGGCCGAAGCAATCGAGGAGCCACGCCCCTGGGCTCGGGCTCCGCTCTGGTTCTGGCTCTGTTCCTCTGGCACCGCCGCGGTCTGCAGGGACCCCGAGTCCAGACAGCTGTGTCCGCAAGTTAACAAAATGTGAAAGCCCCGAAAGGGAACTTTCTCGTGCATCCGTGCACCGTGAGGTGAAAGGGAGGCTGTGACTGTCCTCACTCCACCCGTGGGTCCAGTGATGGGTCCCGGATTTTGGCCCCCGGCGTACCAGATGAGGACGGGTTGGGGCGCCCGCCCCGGTCGAATTTGTGGTTAGGCCTGTACTCTACAGACAATTAGATATTCATGTTGAAGCCTGGTACACAGGAAAGCGCGCAGATCAGAAATCTGCAGCAGAGTGAGCACACCCGCGTGGCCGCCGCTGGCCGCCTAAACGAACACTATTCGGAAAACCTGCCCCCCTCACCCCTCCCCAAGGGCAACTGCGAATCCAACACCATAGATTAGTTTTGCTTGCTTTTGATATAGACTCATGCAATCTGGTTTTGTGCCTGGTTTCTTCGGCTCTGTGTCGTGCCTGGAATCCATCCAGGTTGCAGGCAGCAGAGGTTTGTTTACTTGCTGTTGTATAGAATTCCATTGTGTCTCTCACACCATAACTTATCCATTTTGCTGTTCATGGACATTAGAGTTTCCAGTTTGGGGCTGTTCTGCATAATGCTGCTATAAATTTTCATGTGCGTGGATCTGATGCACATGCATCTTAATTTCTCCAGGAGTGGAACTAATGGGACATAGGATGTGGTATCATCGATAGATAATGCCTGACGATCACTGCCAAGAGGCTGAAATAATTTCCACAGTCTCTAGTGGTGTGTTAGGGTTTCCATCACTTCCAACGTCAGCCTCCTTGGCACGGTCAGTCTTTATAATTTTAGCGATCCTGGTGGGTGTGTAGTGGTATTGCACTAATGCTTTGCTTTTCTCTAATAACTAATAAAGTTGAGGATCTTCTGTATATGTTGTCCACTCTTGATATCTTTTGCAAAGTGCCCATTCAAGTCTTTGCCCATCTTTTTCTGTTGGGTTGTCTGCCTTTTATTATTATTATTATTCATTATGGGATTTCTTTATATATTCTGGATATGAGTATACTCTGTGGTTTACCTTTCACTTTTTTTTTTTTTTTTGGTTAAAACTGCTTAAATACCAAAGACCTCACAGGGAGTGGAAATACTGTCCTCACATACATCCTCATTATAATCCATTTTGGTCTAGGAAAACATCTTATTCCCCAAATCACCAAATCATGATCTGGGCTGTAAATTGAATCAAAAGGATAAGAATGTGACTGCCTCTCCCATTTTGAAAAAGAAACAAGCTTTCAAAGGGTCCGATTCAAGAACAGACATCAGAAGAAGAACGTCTTAGCTCAGAAGCCCTGCCCATTGACAGTGTCTTTTGTCCTATCTTGGGGAGGACACTTTTACTATGGTCATGTAGGTCTGGGACCCAGAAAGGGTTTTCTGCTTACTGACCTTTTCACCGTTAATGAAAAGGTGTTGTTTAATGACCAGAAGTTTCTAATTTTTACATAGTTCAGTTTATGTGTATGTGTATTCACGTGTGTGTCTTGTTTGAGAAATCTTCCCTCATCTCCAAAATGTTTTTCTGTGTTATCTACTAGAGGCTCAGTTGTTTTATCCTTCACATTTAGTTCTCCAATTCCCCTGGAATTGATTCCTTTTGAACTTTCTATTGAAGCATGATATACATGCAGCAGACTGCAAACTACACACACCCAAGCAACTGACATCCAGATCAAGAACAGGAGATTGCACATTCCAGAAGCACACCTCTTGCCCTCTTCCAGCCACACCCTTGCCCCAATGGTAACCACTAATCTAACATCTTGCGTAGATTGGCTTTGCCTAGTTTTGTATTTATGCAAAATGCAATTGTACCTTATGCATCTCTTGCTTAACCTGTTTGTATGTAGATGTAGTTCATTTATTCTCGTTGTTATATAGTTTCTCACTGTGTGAATATTCCACAGTTTGTCTATTCTGCTGTTGATGAGCATGGGTAATTTTCAGTTTGGAGCTATTATAAATAGTGCACCTACTAACATTATAATAAATATCTTTAAGGGAACACATATACTGATATATACTTGGAAATAGACTTGTTGGGCCATAGGGTTTACTTACTTTCAGCTTAAGTAGATACTACTAATTTTCCAAAGTGGTTGTACCAGTTTATACTCCTTACTGACGTTTGGTATCGCCTGTCTTTTTAAGTTTAGCCATTCTGGTGGGTTGGTAGTGGTATCCCATTGTGGTTTTCATTCTATTTCTCTGATTACTAACACAGTTGAGAACTTTAAAAAATATATATTTATTGTCCATTTAATTAGCTTTTGTGAAGTGTTTGTTTAGGTGTTTTGTCTGGTTTTCTATTGGGCTGTCCTTTTTTACTGATTTGTAGGTGCTTTTTTTTGGATAGAAGTCCTTGTGAGATAAAAGTACAGTAACTATCTTCCCTCTCTCTGTGGCCTTTTCACTCTGTTAATGCTGTCTTTTGGTGAACAGAAGTTCTTAATTTTAACATAGTCTAATATACGAACTTTTCCCTATATGGTTAATGTTTTTTGAGTTCTCGTTAAGAAATCTTTGCCTATGCCAAAATTATAAATCTTTTCTTCTAAAAGCTTTATTGTTTCCCCTTTCACATTTGGATTTGCAATCTGTCTGGAATAGATTTTCATACATACTCTGAGGTAGGGATCAAGATATATTTCTTCCTCATCTGGGTATTCAGTTGATCCAGCACCGTTTATTGAAAAGCCCATCCTTTCACCATTGTGCCACAGTGCTACCTCCTTTTTCATAAATCAAATGTCTAAATATGTGAGGATTTACTTCTGGACTAGCTATTCTGTTCCATGGGTTTAGTCGCCTATTTTTGCATACCATCTTACTGTCTTTATAATAATAAGATCTATTTTACTCTATTTTTTTTGCGGTACGCGGGCCTCTCACTGTTGTGGTCTCTCCCGTTGCGGAGCACAGGCTCCGGACGCGCAGGCTCAGCGGCCATGGCTCACGGGCCCAGCCGCTCCGCGGCATGTGGGATCTTCCAGGACCGGGGCACGAACCCATGTCCCCTGCATCGGCAGGCAGACTCTCAACCACTGCGCCAACAGGGAAGCCCTAAGCTCTATTTTAAAACTTGATATTCGCCTCAAAAAAAGAGCCACTTTGTTTTTCAACATTGTCTTGGTTATTATTGCCCTTTGCATTTTAATAGAAATTTTAGATAAATCTTGTATCTAAAAATGAACCCATACTTTGATTTATATTGTATTGGATCTGTGGATGAAGGGAATTTTTTTTTTTTTTTTTTTTTTTGCTGCGTTGGGTCTTCGTTGCTGCGTGCGGGCTTTCTCTAGTCGTGGTGAGCAGGGACTACTCTTCGTTGCGGTGCATGGGCTTCTCTTTGCGGTGGCTTCTGTTGTTGTGGACCATTAGCCCTAGGCATACGGGCTTCGGGAGTTGCAGCACGTGGGCTCAGTAGTTGTGGCTCATGGGCTCTAGAGCGCAGGATCCAGTAGTTGCGGCACATGGCCTTAGTTGCTCCGTGGCATGTGGGATCTTCCTGGACCAGGGATCGAACCCATGCCCCCTGCATTGGCAGGCGGATTCTCAACCACTGTGCAAGCAGGGAAGTCCCTGAAGGGAATTCTTATCTTTACAATATTGAGTATTCCAATCCATAAACATTTATTTAGATCTTCTTTGGTTTCTCTTAGTGTTTTATAGCTTTTGTGTAGAGGTCCTATACCTCTTTTACTAGATTTATTCTAGTTATTTAATAGTTTCTGATGCTGTTGT
Organism: Globicephala melas; assembly: GCF_963455315.2. NCBI lineage: Eukaryota > Metazoa > Chordata > Mammalia > Artiodactyla > Delphinidae > Globicephala > Globicephala melas. The sequence continues at coordinate 29,927,436 of NC_083315.2, forward strand.
AAACAGTATCTTCTATTTTTAAAATTCCATTTTCTAATCATTGAGTGCTGGTATATTGAAATACAGTTGATTTACAGTGGAAATACAATTGATACTGGCATTGTATCCAGCAGTCTTGCTGAAGTCATTTACTAATTCTAATCATTAATCTATAACTGTTCTTTTGGATTTTCTACATGCCTAACCCTGCTCTTTGAGAATAATGAACGTTTTATTTCTGCCTTTCCAATTCTTATACTAGTTCTTTATGTTTTGCCCTATTGCTTTGGCTGGGATCATCAGCACAATGTTGGATAGTGGACATCCTTTAGGCAGGCATCACTTCATAGCCCAGGGGCGGGGGTGCGTAGGGGACGGAACCCTCATCACCTGATCAAAGTTAACACCACCAATAATGGAACAAGTCAAAGTCTTGTATCACCTACTAGGATGCAATGACAAGAACACAGCATGGCTTCGGAGAGATTCATGTCAAAGACGCTTGACCTGAATGGAAATATGAGGAAACCTCAGACAAGCACACACTGAGGGGCAGCCTACAAATAACTGGCTGGTCGTCTTTAAAAGGTTCAAGGTCATGAAAGTCAAAGAACCAAGGAACTGTTCTAGATTGAAGGCTAGAGCCCTGATGAGTACATGCAGAGGGTGATCTAAATTGGACCCTTTTGCTAAGGGACAGCTGGCAAGACTTGAATCCAGTCAGAGGATTGATGGTAGGAATATACCAATTTCCTGATCCCCATGGTTATGTAGGAGAAGATCCTTGTTTATGGGAAATAATTTAAAGTATTTAGGAGGTGGTAGGATATTACATCGGTAATTTACTTTCAAATTGTTCAGGAAAACATTTCTTTGTACTGTACTTGCAACCTTTCTGTAATTTTGCCTTGCGATTGATTGTTTCAAAATAAAGAAAACAATCCAAACTTCACTTCATTCCCGAGAGAACCACCAGGTGGAGTCCTTAGACCAGAGAGCTGATTTGACAAGCCCTTCTCTTATTCAATTAAAAACAAAAGGGTAAGCCATTATACTCCAATAAAGATGTTAAAAAACAAAAACAAAACAAAACAAAACAAACAGAAGGGTTTATTTCTTTACTTTAAAAAAGGAAAGTAGTACGGGTTTCCCTTGCTTCAGCTCACAAACAGGGACATAAGCTATAGCTGGTTTTATTCATTTTAGGGTATCTCTAGGAAGTTGAGAACAGGTTTTCTTTTTTGATTTCATTTCTCTTGGCTAGGGTTTCTCAACCTCCTCGGCACCTTTGGGGGCTGGATAATTCTTTGCTGCGGGGACCGTCTTGTGCATTCCACGATGTTTAGCGGCATCCCTGGCCTCTACCCACTAGATGTCAGTACAGACGTCTCCAGGGAGACAAAAATCACCCCCTGGGTGAGAACCACTGTCTTTGCAATGAGATGTGCTCTGCTCTGGGCACGCTGGTGCCCATCTGCTCAACAGGACCACCCTTGGTGTAGCTGATACAGAGTGGGGGGTGCCCGGGGGAGGGGCAGTTTTGGGTGGTAGGAGCTGCTGTGCCATGTAGGGGGTGCTGTTCCGTGCACGGACAAGCCGCAGAGCCTGGGGCGTCAGGACATTCTGAGACAACCAGCAGGACGGATAAAGCCTTGGCTCATGAAGGAAAGCAGCCGAGAAGTCTGGGACAGGATGCAAACTCCTTTCTCATGACAGTGGGCCCCTAGCTGCCTCTCAGCCAGCTGGGCAGAACCTTACAATGCCAGAGAATGGCTATGGTGTATTACTTTCCATCACCCTTGCTTGTTCTTATTAAAATAACCTTCCTTTTACTTCACTTCTCCACCTCCTTCCCGTTTGCGTCCTGTGATCTAAACCTCCACCCCTCACATGCTCCCAGGGGCCCCAAGCTTGCAGGCTTAAGGCTCCTCCAGCCACATTATCAATGATTTAAATGCAATGAAGGGCAGTCCCCCAAGTTCAAGGGAACTGCACCACTGGCCACATTTAGACTATGTTGCCCCTCCCCCCCCGCCGTTTTGTACTTAAAGCTCCATTCACCCCCCTCCTTCCCACTATAAGTGCATCTCCTGTAAAAAGTGCAATTCTCCCCAGCCCTTTGAAGAGGTACAACGTATAAAATCAGCAGTGGCCTGGGAGGGATGGGGACGTGCATCTGGGGACCATTGTGAGGTGCCAAAGACTTTGGGGACAAGGTCAGAAAAATGTCATCCCCTGGCAATGAAGACAGCTTCAAATGAATGCATCGTGGCCATGTTTGGCCAGCTGCAGAAGTGACCATCCCTCCTGCCAAGAGCCAGCCTCCCTCCCGGGGCACACGATGGAGCACCCTCGCCAGTGGGCGGCCCCAGACAAGTCACTTCAGCTCTACGAGCCTCGGTCTGTGAAATGAGGGGTTTAGAGGACATGCCCCACGAGTCCATCATGCAAAACAAAATCCATAGACGTGTCCTGCCCCAACAGAGTCCAGATAATCTTAAGGTCGGACCATTTGCAAACAGGCATTTTATGTGGTCAGTCCCTTTTAACAAGGGGGTGATTGGTTCTTAGGCCTTTGTGAACACCTTCTCAACTCCGCACTGCACTCGCCAGCCCCGGGACAGGCTGGCTCAGCCACTGCCGGGCGGGTATGTGCTGCCCGCTGGCCTTCTTGTAGGTGGTGTCCTTTGGTAATAACAGGACTTGATTTCTGGTTCAGTTGCAAACATGTTAAACCATGAATTCTCAGTGGACAAAAAGCTCTAGGGGCTAAAATGGTGCCCTGCACCAGAGGTGCTTAGCAAGTTGCTGGTTTTAATTCAATCAGGCTCCTGGTGGAGGTTGAATTCTTACTGATATTCTGCCCAGTCCTGGCTACTGTCTCCCAAACACACTCACTCAGTCCTTCATTATGTCACATTTGACAACTCGGGCCAAGTCCTGCTCGTGGCGGCAGCTAGCTGGCGGGTCACATAGCCTCCCCCGCTTTCCGAGAGCTGCACGCTGCTCCCCACCTCCGGCCACGTGGTCACTGGAAGGGCTCCGGGGCCACGTGTCCCTGTGGCCAGAACTGGTGGAACCGGGCAAACACGGATGCAAGGCAGATGAACCCGGGCCCGAAGCAGATTCAGAAATCTTTAGAGGGCTGGATGGGCACCAATTTTTCTTGGGAGCTCTGAGTTGTTTTGTCATTTGTCCCATCAAGTGGACAGAGAGGAGGCACTGCTGCAATGAGGGTCCAGGTGACACTTAATGCTTGTCCCAGGGCTCCCAAGCCCCGTCTACATCTTTCCTGAAATTCCGAAACAACCCTGGAATCCCAAAACAACGGCCCTCCCCGACTTTTGTCTTTTCCCAAGTCAGTTCTAGTCAGCGCATTTCCTATATTTGCAGACAAAGGACTCCTAGTAAGTACAACTCCGACCTCACAGAGAGGCCAGGGTAAAAATCCCATGTAGCGCGGAGCCCACAGGTGCGGGGATTTCAGCCACTGTGTGGAAGACAAGCTGTAACCTAACGAAATCACACTCGCAGCCAGGTGAAGAGGCTTGCAGTCTGGGCTTCTGTGGCCTGAAGAAGGTCTGTTTGCCAAAGGACACCCTGGAGCTGGAACTTTGGGATTCTCCCACGACTTTGCTGCAGCATTATTCGCTAAAGCTCAAAGACCTTGAAATAAAAGCACACATAAAGCCATTTCACACACTGGCCAGTACCCACGTTTCAACGTTGTGCCTTGGGAAGAAACACAGGCTCCTTTGCCATGAAATGTTAACTCTTTTATTAATTTAGGGTTAACACTGTATTTGCTTTGTGGATTTCATTTTCGGAGTTGTGGATGCAACAAACAACAGCTGGGCTCCCCCCCAGCTCACAGGGGACTCGTCAAATGTGTTACAGTCAAAGAGGGGAGCAGGACGAAATGGAGAACGAGCTCGAAAAAATTTAAGGCAAATGTTACTCCCATATTAAAGGGACTTGATCAAGCAGATCTGTGCATATCAATGAAAATATATGAAATATTTGTCAAAATAATTAACATTGGTAAAAATCAGAACACGTAGCTTATAAAATACCCACACAGGTTTGGCAAAAATAAATCCAGCCGTGTCGTTAGGCTCATAGCACACACAGACGCAGGGGCGCCCACCTTAAGAACAAGTCTCCTGGAAAGCAGGGCCAATGTATTTTCAAAGCAATTCCACAAAATGGGACACGACAGACAATTAACAGTTCACAGGCTGGGTTTACATTTTGGTAGGAAGAATTGCTTGGTCGTTGGGGCACCTTTTGGCCAGCCCCCGGGACGCCTCCTGGGGACCCTCTGTGTTAGGCAGAGGTGACCGTTCATCTGGGCCATGAGACTCCCAGAGACACAGATAGGATGCAGAGACCAGGGACCTTCAGCTCCCTCAGAGGAAAGGGCGGCAGAGGAAGGAGGGTCCCTCCAACCCATCCGTTTGGGATTAGACTTTCTAAGCCATGGCTGCAGTTTCAGAAGTCGCTGATTATGGAGAAATAGATGCTCCATCCCCAGTGGTCACACGTTTGAAGCCCCAAAATCTGTTTTATTTACAGTCTGACCAAACCATCCCCCAGACTGTGGCAGGCAGATGAGCAGGTATGCCCCTTAGCCCTCCATCACGCAGGGGCACAGCCCAGGGGTCTGCGGGCTGCCCAAAAGCACGGGGAGAAGAGCAATGCACCAAGCATCCTGCCTTTCTGCTTTGGTCTCGAAGATTCAGTAAACTTATGGTTCCAGAAGCTGCTCTGAAGCCGGAGCTGTGGATTCCTGGAATTGGTTCTGTTCCCGTTGTGAGTTAGCCAGAAGAATGGAGCCAGCAAGCAGGGTGTGAGAGGACATCGCCGACACCTCCTCGAAGCCCTCACCCACCTGGCCTGGGCGCCCAGAGATGCTGCGGAAGGACCTCTCTCCTGGGGAGATAAAAGCTGTCAGATGCAGGGTACCACTCCTGAAACAGACTCTGGCCGACAGCCTGGAGGAAGGTGGACGGACAGACAGGAGGGGCCCTGCCCTGTGCGGGCGGCCGGGCGCCCCTACCCAGCCAGGAGGCAGGTGCGGCAGCAGAACTGGATGAAGAGCTTGCGTTCGCAGAGCCGGTTGGACTTGACCATCTCGCAGAAGGTCTCATCGGCTGGGCCCCCGGGAAGGAGAAAGGAGAGACATGTGAGATTTGGGGGCCAGTTAGGATTGTTCCCATCACCCCACTCTGCTGGGGACATAGTGGGAGCGGGGGTGGCAGCCCTCCCAGTCACCCCTGTGATATGTGGTGGGCCTGGCGCGGCAGAGGCCAGAGCTGAGTCTGGGAGACAAAAGCAGACTCGGGGTGGCAGGGGAGTGGGCGGGGCCTGGGGACACCTGGGCTGTGCCAGGGAGCCCTTGTGGTCCCTGTTCCTCTTCCTGGACAGTTGTGCTGGGGGACTTGGGAGGAAGATGGGGTCAGGCCTGGCAGGGGCAGGATGGAGGCTACGCCGTGATCCCGGGGACACACCAAATGGGAGAGGAAGGGGGTCACCAAGAGGGAAAGGCTGAGGGGGAAGGGAAGAGCCATGGAGGCTGGCCCCTCCCCTCGGCAGCTGGCTTTTGAGGATGTTGCCATTCATGGGAACCGGGAGACCCCCCCGGGGACAGCCTCACTTTCCCGGGCTGGATACATAACCCAAGGAGGTGGCTTCCTAAATCAGGAGCTTCCTGGCCTTTGAAGGGACATAATTCTGCAAGCCAAGAAAACCACCTTGTGGTCCACAGGGCGTGCCCAGGGTGCTCTCCGCGGGCTTCACGCTCTGCCAGGCCGGGGCCGGTGCCAGCTCCGTGCCCACGGACAGCATGGCACTGGCGGTTACCCTCTCCTGCACGCCTGCCAGCTCGCAGTGCCCAGAGCCAGCCCCAGACTGCTCCTCCCTAGGCTTGCTGAGCCATGGAGGCTCCTTCTCGCCATGGCACGTCTGCCCACGGCCCCTGCACTGGGTCTCCAGGCCAGAGTCCCCTGCCAAGCCTTCTCTTGCCCGGAATCCCCAAGCTGGTCTCCTCTGAGATCCTGTTTTCACAGCCCATCCTTGCCTCTCCCTGTCGGCTTAGAGCACCAGGGCTCTCCCACAGCACAGAGGCAGGTCCTTCCCATGGACACGCGGGCCTTGACACATGTGCAGGGAGGCTGAGAGCCTTCAGGCCTCCTGACTTTGACCTCCAAGGTCTGGCCTCTCCTAACACATGTCACCACACCCAGGCCATCTTGGGCTTATGGCAGGAGAGTGGGAACGGTGCGAGAACAGAATCATTTGTAAGAGTTACTCAACGGACCGACCCGCACTAGCTGTGCTGGTAGTGGAGATGCCTGTCTGGTCAATGTGAGAGGCCTAAAGGGAAGGGAGGAGGCCCAGGGGAGAGCCAAGTGGTCACTGAGAGGAGGGGCCACAGGGCTGTCCAAGGGACTGCGGTCCCTGCATCTTCTTTTCCTTTCTCTTCTGCCCGGGGCAGCCCCGAGGTAGCTCAGGGCGGTCACCCACCCATGCTCACCGTTGCTGCACGTGTGGTTCGTGATGCATGAGGTTCCCAGCTGTGTGAAGCCTGTCTTACACCGGCTGCAGTTCCTGCTGGAGCCTTCACAGCTCAAGCAGCTCTCGTCACACCTGCAGGGGAACACGGGTTCCCAGATGAGAAAGAGACACAGTCACTCCAGGCCCCTTCCCAGAGCCCTCCCGCCCTCCCGCACTGCACCCCCTGGCTGTAACTGTGCCCCCCACGACGGCCCGAGACCCTGGCCCAGCATCTGCATGTATCTCCTCTATTGCCCTGGGAGCGCGGAGACGGTCACGGCCAGTTGGCAGGAGGATGCCTGGAGCTGAGGATGGGCCCAGGTCTCTGAACCTCCCCGTGGCTCACCTGGACGCCCTCCTGGGCACTGTGGCCACAGGTGGCTCCCTGAGGATGTCAGCATTGACTCTTGGGGCTTGGGGCCAGGCTCCCCTGAATGTGATGGACATGACCCTGGGGCTAGCCGGGGCTGAGCCTCCTTTGTGGTGACGTCGGACTCCCCCCTGGGGACAGAGGGTGGGGATGCCCTTTCGACCTGTCCCGGAGACGGGACCCAGGACTATTGCTGACAGAGTGCCATGACCTTGGGGGTGGGAGGGTCGGCACACTCCACCGTCCCGTGCGTTTATCTGCGTCTGTCTGTGGCTGCGTCTGTGGCACTGGAGCTGAGCGGCTACTCTGGAGACTGTACGGCCAGCAAAGCCTAAACGACTCACCGTCGGGCCCTTCACAGAAGAGCCTGCCGACGCCCCTTCCTGCTCTGGGCCATGAAGGGACCTGGGCTGTACCTGCTGCCTTCTCCGCGTCCAGCTCCAGGGACTGGGTCTCCCTAGACCCACCTCCCAGCTCCCTGTCAGCTGCAGGCCCGGGAGCAGGGCTCGGACAGGGTGGGCGGGGCATCGGGTAGGCAGTGCTTGGGACAGATGCCACCTCCCAGGCAGCGACCAGACGCCAACAGCACGGCTCACTGTAGGCCTCCTTCCTGAGTGGGCCTGTGCCGGGGTCAGGTGCCATCATGGATTCTGCCTGCATGGGGCCTCCGGGACAGCAGGCCCTCAGCCTGGCTTTTGTTCTCCTGGGGTCACTGAGGGCACCTCCAAACTGGAGTTCGGGCCCATAGTTTATGTTTATAAACGTGTAAACCCACAGGCAAACCGCATCCTCCTGCAGCAAGAGCCTGCCCTCCCCCCTCACAGACCCTGGAGCGGGAGGACGGGGCCCGACGTGCAGACTCTTACTGCGCACTTTGGGGAAGATCCCAGGGCCCGGCCCCTGCTGCACTGCTCTGGCCGGGCCACAGGCCCCTCATGCCACTGCACAGGGGACCACTCCCCCCAACTCCCGCTTCTCTCACAGATGATGTCTGCTAGACAGGAGCTAGGGCCAAGCCAAGCCATGTAATTGGTGGTCAGCTGTCTCGAAGGCCCTGGCTGAGGGCTGCTTTGCTATAAACAGTAAGGGGGCGGCTACAGTGGAGACCCGGCTGCACACAGCTCTCTTTCTTCTCCAAATTCAGCCTCACAGAGCCTCAGGATCTCCACGGCAGCCCCCGGGGCTGTGTCGGTTTTCTTCGGCCATGTAACAAATGACCATGATGCAGCAGCTCAATCCACCACTTTTCAGCATCTCCCCGTTCCGCAAGCAGAGGCCCGGGCAGCCTCGGACGGGCTCGCTCTCAGGGCCTCACAAGGCCTCGGTCAGGTGTCGGCCAGCCTGGGCTCGGATCTGGAGGCCCCGGCTTGGGGAAAAATCCGGCACCAGGCCGCTCCCCCAACTGCCTCGGGGCCCCTGTTTCTCCGAGAGACCCTCTTGGCTCCTCCGTCAAGGTTACCGTGCCTGGCAGGTGGTCCTCTTGGGCAGGGGGCTTTCAAGACGCCTCTGGTTCTGCCCTCACCCGCAAACACCACAGCGACTGTCCTGCCAAACTCTGCAGGGCGGCGCCCGATGCAGTCCTCTCCCTGCCCTGCTGCTGGACCACTTCGCCGCCTCCCGTCTTTAGGCAGTTCCAGGTGACAGTCAGATGGCAGATATCTCGTCACACTGGGCACAGGACAGAGCAGAAGGCCTGCCTGAGTCTTGCCCTGCCTCAACATACCCAGGAGGGGCAGGGGGAGGGAGGGTGGTAGGAGGGTGGGGGGCAGACACCCCACCGAGTTGCTCTGTCTTCAAAGAGGTCCTTGCTCCCCCTTCTAGGTCCTCTTCCTAAGTCTTGGGGTGGCCGGCGCCTCTTTTGAGATACTCATCATGGACTGTTCTCGGCCGTGGGCTTCAGCATAACGGGTCTCGACTCGGCATGCAGGCTGCCGACCTGGCAGGCCTGCGTCCCGGCCCGGCTTTTCCCCATGAGCCCTGCCTAGCTGCTCGCTCCCTCGAGGCTGCCCGGGCCGGCACTCAGCATTCTGGGGCCTTCGGGAAGCCAGGCTCTCTGAACGCTGCTGCTGCCTCGGTGGGGAGAGGCCCAAGGCCATTTGTCCTTCCAGAGGCATCCACACTGAGGGGTCTCCAGAGCCCTGGGACTCGGGAGACGGGAATTCTCTGAAGTGCTGCAATTCACCATCTAGGCGTCCCGTGCAGGGCGCTTCCTGGGGGTCTATCTCTGAGGCCTGCTGTGTCAGCCCCAGCACTGGACGCTCCTCCAGGACTGAAAGCTTTGCCACGCGTGGAGGTGAGCACCCAGGGAGCTCCTGCCCTCCTCAGCCGAGGAGGGGCTCACGGGGGCTGCCTGCCCCCTGCCTCCTGGCACTGGGGACCCCATAGCTTCTGGGTGCCCTGCGGGGGCTGGCTGCCATACTCGTGGGAATTCGCAGCATCCTCTGAGAGCCAGGGTGTCTGACAAACGAAACTGATTATCACTGTGTAATTCCGCATTGTCCCTGGCTGCCATACCTAGGGTAATCACCCTGGAACCAGCTGGCTGGTTAAAATGAAACTTTACTTCAGGCACCGGTGCCAAGGGTCCTTCACAGGACTCAGCAAGGCTGGGTGAAGGTGGCTGGGTAGTGGGGCTGAAACCCTAACCCTCTTTGAGTGGGTCCCACAAGCGCAAGGAGCAGGTGGTCTCTCATTTGCTCACATAGGTTGTTGGTTTTCGTTTGTTTGTTTGTTTTAAAGAATAGGTTACAATCCACAAGAGTTCTCAAACACAGCCTGAGAGGATCTCAAAGATCCCCACTGTGGGTCCCCAGCTGTGAGCTGCCAGGTGGGCATGGTCTCCCTGCACTGCTCTGAAGTGGGCGCCTGAGGCTCCCTCTTTGAGTCTACGTCAGAGGGACGGTCCCTTCCCCACTCCCACCATCATGATCTTCAAGGTCACCTGCAGACTCCTCATCGTCACTCTCAGCCTAGACGAGACAGACTGCCCTGCCCTGTTCCTGGGCTCCAGGTGATGAGGCCTGACATGAGGCAAGATTCAGCAGGACAAGAGGACACCAAGCAGACGGCTTCTCCCTTCACTGCCCGCATCCCGTGACAAGAGAGAACACTGCTCAGAGCCCCCAAAAAAGGACGGTGCGCCTTGCGGACACACGGGAGGGAGCGGAAAAGGAGAACGAGCAGGGTTATAACATCTCTGCACTGGCTGGAAGAGGCTTTAGAATGAGGAAGTTGTCGGGATCTTGTATTTTCTCTAAATTATCCAATTTAAATTTTAAACAAATCCTACACATGGTTTCCTTAATGACATGCTGTGAACACACTGTGGTCCGGGGTGCAGGTGGGGCTCCCTGGCGTCTGCCCCGGGGTGGTGGCTCCGCCAGTCAGGGCCCCGTCCTCCGCGTCCTGCCCTCCCAGCCACACAGCGCCGGATACACAGTAGGTCTCCACAGATACTCAGGACGTGAACAAAGGCATGAGGGCCGCCGCCTGACTGTGACCTTGGCCATCACCACCTGCAGGGTCCCCCCCTCTGTAAACGGGTTCCTGTCTGCCCACTGCACCCACTGCTGTCGTGGAACATGGCACACCCTGCCCCCAGCCCCTGGGACAGGGGCCACCAGACCCAGCCCTCCTGCCACTCCTCCACAGGCACCGCTGACCGCCCTTCCCCGGCCATCTCGGGCTAAGTCAGGAGGACTGCCTGGAACGCGCACATACCTTCGGCACACTTTGTGGGGCAAGCCCGGCATCTCCTCGGGGTAGAAGCCCTCGCCACAGGCTGGCACACATTTCCAGTCTTGGAAGTGGAAGTTTGGGGCACAGTGAATACATTCTTCTCTGCTGGGCCCTGAGGGGTACGGGAAAAGCAGCAGAGGTCAGGGACCGCCCACCCGCCCATCACGTGTCCAAGACCTGCTGCAGCACCTGTGAGATCCAGGTCCTATTCAGACGCCCCAAGGCCACCACACAGCTAGATTCACCCAGGTGCCACTGTGCATCTGCACTGGGCCCGCCTCGCCACTCCTGGGAGGTGGGCCTCACGCCCACATCTCACGGATGGGGACACGGAGGCTGCATCAAGCTCAGCACACCTCCCGCTGCCCGGGCCGCGTTCATCGGCCCTGATGCCAGGTGCCTCCTTCCCCAGCAGGCCTGGGCCCGATTCCGGCTAGGGCGGCCACAGGTAGCTCTGAGTTCTCAAAATGTGGCCTGGCCAAACACACTTACACACTGGATTTCAGAGACATAGTTAAAAAAAAAAAAGTGCAGTAGCTCGTTGATTTTTTAAATATTGATTACATGTAGAAATGATGGCATTTAGATACATGGGGTTAAATAAGATGTTATAATTATCTTCACCTGTTTCTTGAGGGAACTTAAAGCTGCATCAGTAGCTCACATCGTATTTCTAGTGGACAGAACTTGGTGTAAGAATATGTGGGAAAAGGGAAAGAAGAGGTTTGGGGGCCTGGGGTTGACAGGTATTTGGTGTGAAGGATCAGGACTCTTTCAACAGAGAAAAAACAGCTAAGGGCTTATGGGGTGAGGCGTGGGGAGCAGAAAAGGCAAGAGCTCTGAACAAAGGGTCAAGAGTCGTGAAGGAAAATCTGCAGCCCAGTCAGGAGGACTCATCAGCCTGGGCAGGCAGTGGTCCAGACAGAAGAAACCGTGCTGTCCATCTGTCTGTCTGCCCATCTGTTCATTCACTCAGGCCAACGACAAGTCAGTGCTGGGTGTGCACTTCCGTGTCAGAGTCCCCAAGGAGCATCAGAGAGGCAGTGAGGTGGCCACTGGCTGACGGCTTAGAGGATCGAACTCAGGGAGAAATCATCTCAGATGCTCACGGAGACCACAGCCCCTCCTTAGACCTCCCCCCACTGTGGTCCTGTCTCGGCTTGAGGCCTGACAGCTGAGGCACAGGTGGAGTGAATTCTGGACCTACGGGGGGCCTCTGGGCTGCGTCACGGGAGGACCCCTTTGCAGACGGGGGTCCGCAGGGCGGCTCTGCAAGTCCCGAGGTTTGGTGCTCCGGCAGCTGGTTTCTGCTCTCAGAACCATAGCTTCCAGCTTGGAAGGGGATTTTGAGCTCGCCCAGGACTGAGCGTGAGGCAGAAGCGGGAGCCCTTGGGGTTCCAGGGCCTTCACGAGGAGTAGCTGCCCACCGCCTGGGGTCTCCATGGGGGTGTCCTCCCTCTGTTGCAGCAACGCAGTGGGAGAGCCGCCCCACAAATGCGTCCGGTTTATGTCCTTCTGGATGGACGGCTGCTTTTGTGCCCCAGCCCTCATCACTTATCTGCAGGGAGCATCTGGCGTTGGTGCCCCCCACAACCCCCATCACCCACGTCCTACTGCCCGGGCCGCCAGGGTCCCCAGTGCCTTAGGAGCTTCCGCAATGGGAAATAACACTCATTCTTGTTTGCTCCTAGTTTAATGCTCAATTTCCTAAACTTAAAAGCGGATGGGGCTTCCCTGGTGGCGCAGTGGTTGAGAGTCCGCCTGCCGATGCAGGGGACACGGGTTCGTGCCCTAGTCCGGGAAGATCCCACATGCCGCGGAGCGGCTGCGCCCGTGAGCCATGACCACTGAGCCTGCGTGTCCGGAGCCTGTGCTCTGCAACGGGAGAGGCCACACAGTGAGAGGCCCGCGTACAGCAAAAAAAAAAAAAAAAAAAAAGCGGATGAAACCCGTTCAGCTGGGGTTAGAAGAAGAGAAAGCCCTGGGATGGGCGGAGGCGCCGGTTCCGTGACAACGCGAAGGTGCTCAGTGCTGCTGAGGCGCGCACTTCAAAGTGGCAGGTTTTATGTCCCGGATCTTTTACCACGGTGACAAAAGCTGAGTCAACACAGATCTCCTAGAGCAACTACTTTCACTACTACTAAACATTGTGAACTTCGTAATTCAAAGTCTCTCAGGGATTCCATTTAGTCACAAGGCTTTCCAGGCGTCAGACACTTGAAAAGCGGACACAGATCATAAAAATCGTAGCAAAACGGGTGATGCTTAGGCGGGATCCACTGCATCATTTGTGGGGCCCAGGACAAAGTGAAAACGCAGGGCCCTTATTCAAAAGGCAGGAAAAACGTGCTATGAAGGGTGCTAAGATACAAAACGCGTTCCTTTCTTCTGCCATCTCTCTCTTGACCTGTCATGCTGGTTTTTATCTGCTATTTCATGTCGTGCTCCCCTGGGTGAGGACCGGCCCTCATGCCCCTCAACTCCACACACATGTGCCCCACTGGCCGCTAGCCGCTGACCCACGCGCCATGCCCTGCCGGGTCCCCTGCACCCACCCAAGGCAGATGGGTTCCCCAAGGGATCACATCATCTGTGCCAGAGGCTCTGGGTACTTGGACCAGGATGGGATGAGGCTTATTCCTACTGAGTCACCACTGAGTGTCCCAAGGTACTGCTGGCCTGGGGTGGGGACAGATGCCACCGTGCTCCATGCTGTACTCGTGCCTAACCACGACTCTCCCCACACCGCACCCAGGCCCCTCACAGGCGGGGAGCAGCAGTGGTCACGGAGTGGGAGCTGGGAGGGGAGGGCCAGGTGGCCAGGGGCTCCCGACAGGGACCGTGACAGGCAGCGAGAAGCCTTCAGCGCCGGAAGTGGGTGGGGTCCCTGTCCTAGCAGTGGCCGGGGTGGATGCACACGTCCCAGAGCATACAGGGAACCCGGGCAGGTGGGTGTGGGGAGCAGGGGACACCCCTGGACAGCCTGACCCCTCAAGTGACAAAGAGGTCTCTGGACTGAGTGAGAGACTGTTTGCCAACAGGCAGTGTGGGGATGCAGACAAAGGAAACCACACTGAATAAATGAAATCAAAAGCATTATAAAGCTACACGCCTGAATTTTATGGATTCAAGTGCCTATGAAATTTAAATAAGTGACATCGGCGATGCTCTTTCAACCTGGGCTAAACAATGAGGCAAAGAAACCATGAAAATGACAGGCCACGAGGCAAACGCTAGGAAAGGCTGCTGGGCCCCTGCCTTGACGGGGGTTGTCCCAGGAGGGGGCCCCAGGAAGGCACATCTTCCAAAGGCCTTGAGAGTGCTGGTCTTTGCCATGGCATGTCCACTTCGGGTCAAGGGTCAAAGGCTCCTTGACATGGGCTCACGTGGCCACACTGGGACGGCTGCCCCGTCCTGCCATGCATCCCGGGACCCATGTTACGGCATCAGTGACTCAGCAGAGACCTAATTCTTACAGCGTTACTGCAGCAAAAACTCAACCTGATGTGGGTTTCTTAGAACAAGGACCAAAGCGCTGGGTTAGGAAGGAGGATCAAGAGGAGAAGATTCAATCAGAAACACGTATGCGTCCACAAGCTCAGAATGTGCTACAATATCCCGGTGCCAACAAGTCTGCAGCACGAAACCCAACAAGACAATCATTCTCTGCGATTCTGCATAAAAACTGCGCCTGGAAGGCAGCTATGCCATCATCTCTGTGGGAAATTACAATACACATAAAATTGTTTACAGAGATCTTTTCCTCTTTGAGTAAAATGTTCAAAATAGGGAAGACAGGTACAAGGAACTAAGGCTATGTTTTAAAAAGCCTTCTTCCTTCACCACGGGAACTTGCCCAGCCTCTCCCCGAAGATCGATGAATCGTGAAACTCCGGCACTGCTACCCTGAGGCAAGGGCTGGGTTCCACGCAAGAGCTCACTAGCAGTTAGCAATCCTTCCCGGCCTGAAAGCATCCCCTACCTGGCTGGGCTCCTGACACCGGGAAACCCAGGCTGCTCCAAGTGGGCCCTTGTGGTTTTTCTTTTTTTTTTTTAATTTTAAAAATTGTGGTAAAATGTACGTAACATACAATTGACCATACTAACCATTTAAGCATACAGTTCAGTGGCATTAGGCATTCATATTGTTATGCAAGCATCACCACCATCCACCCATCCCCAGATATTTTTTATCTTCCCAAGCTGAACCTCTGTACCCATTAACCACTATTCCCCTTTCCCCTCTCCCAGCCCCTGGTAGGGCTTCTGGGATTTAATGTTGCAACACCCATGGAAGCCCGCAAGTCCTAGGGCTTTCTGGGTTTCCAGGTAGTCAGCCCACCGGCCTGGGGAACTTGGGCTCCAAATGTGGCCCCCGCAGGCCGTGAACTCACCCACGCAGGTCTGGCAGGTGGGATGGCATTCCCCGCACCTGATCAGCTCAGAGTCAAAGTAGGTGCCTGGCTCACAGTCTGGAATGCAGCTGCCCCGTGCAAGGCTGTTGAAAAGAAAAAAATGGCAGTCTTTTATATCCTTTCCAAAGCTCTAATTCAATTATGATTTGTCCTCAAATGTCTTTCATGAGAGGAACTGAAGGTTGCTAAAGCACAGCTCTCGGAGTCACTTAAGGTTCTGAACTAATGAAAGCGGCAAAGCTGTCCTGCAGCATCTCGAGGCCGGCTGGAAGGGACACCTGGGCCTGGAAGCAGAGTCTCCGCCTTCTGGTGGCTGGTGGTCCCGAAGCTCCTTCCCAAAGCCCCATGGCCTCGGTCCCTGTGCGGGAGGCTGTGCCCTCCACGCCTTCTGTGCTCTTCTGCTCTGTGACACCTTCTCTTCACTGACACCAATCACGCTAGAACCCAAGGCCCACGAGGAGAACTCGAGCACGGGTGGGTCACCCCACTGGCTCGGTCTCACTGGGCGCAGCCCTGGGTGAAGCCTTGGCATCTGTGATGCGTGAGGGGGGGTGGCAGCAAGACTGACCCTGAGTCCCAGTGGGCTCCTGCCTCGCCCTTGCTGGAAACCTTCTGTGCTTCACAATGAACCTGAGATAAAATCCGCTCCTGGGACCCAGCAGCCCTGCCTGCTGTGGCTCTGGCCTTCCTCCCTCACCTCGCTCGGCCAGGCAGTGAGCGCACGGCTTCTGGAGCAGACCCTCTGCCCCTACCCCGGGCAGGCCAGCCAAGCTTCCTGCCCCTCCGTCCCCTCAGCTGTCCGCCAAGGCTCCTGCGTGGTCAGGTTACTTTGAGGACAGAACCCTGGCAGGTGTCGGGCACCCAGCAGTGTGAATGGGTGTTGGCTGCCACGGCTGCTTCAGTTCCCAAGCTCACTGCTGCACATGTTGTAGCTGGATCTGCTGCCTGACACATCAAACACATGCCACAGGGTCTGTGAGAGCCAGAGCCTCCTGCGCTTGGTGGGGGGGACGTCGGTGGGGCCGAAAGCATCTCTGTATCAAGGCGGAGGCCGACCCCAGGGCTCCCTCTCGTCCCGGCCCCCAGCTGTTCAGTCAAGTCTTTACTAATGGATGTTCCCAGCCTAAAGAGATGGACGCACGGCTCGGCCGCCCTCACTGCTTTAGTGGGACCGATGATTTGAAGCCACAGCTAAAGAGGATATTGGGCAATAAAAGGAAGCTTTCTGTGGATTACAGCTGATGATGTTTCAGTGTCCACAGTCCTCTCTGACTGCTCGTCACGGCTGCACCGCTGCCTCCACCTGGGGGGCTGCTGCCTGAGAGGCATTTTCTCCCCAGGACACAGCTCCTGGCCTGAGCATCTGACCTCCTCTCCCCTACCTGACCCACAGGAGCAGGGATGAACCGCCCCCTCCAGCACATCCCCACTGGGAAACAGGCTCCAGGGAGCTGGAAACACAGTGCCTCCCACTGACACCCTGAGTCTCCGGCCTGGGTGGGGGGCCCTGCGGGAGGGTCCCCACAGCCGAGCTCCCAGGCCCCAGTGGCGGCCAGCTGAACCTCTCCGCCTTTCCCTTCTGAGGCTCCCCTTCCTCCACATGTCACCCCTCCACTCCTCATCCTGCCTCGTCCAGCTCCCTGGGTCAGAGAACGGGCATGACGTGTGACTCTGGGGTCCTGTCCCCCTTCCCTCCCCCGACTCCCAGGAGCGTGGGGCAGTGGACCCTCTTCTCTCCGATCCCCTGATCTGGAGGAGGTGGGGCGGGCTTGGGGAACCTTAGTCATGCTGCTCCCGGAAACTGTTCCTCTCCCCGTTAGTAAGATGTGAAGAAGAATGCCATATATGTCACATACGTCATAGGTTGCTGTGAAGATTAAATGAGGCAGTGTTGGTGAGAGCAGCTGGAGTAAAATGCTGCTTTTCTTCCATCACTCCTTACTGCAAAAGAATTCAACCCTGGGGGGTTGAATTTGAGGGGAGGGGAGGCTGCAGGAACGGCAGCATCCTTGTCCCCTGGGGGCCAGGTAGAAACGCAGCGTCACAGAGCTGCTGGGTCAGCACCTGCATTTTTTTTTTTTTTTTTTTTTGGTGGTACGCAGGCCTCTCACTGCTGCGGCCTCTCCCGTTGCGGAGCACAGGCTCCGGATGCACAGGCTCAGCGGCAATGGCTCACGGGCCCAGCCGCTCCGCGGCATGTGGGATCTTCCCGGACTGGGGCACGAACCCACGTCCCCTGCGTCGGCAGGCGGACTCCCAACCACTGCACCACCAGGGAAGCCCAGCACCTGCATTTTAACAAGAGCCCGGTGATGCCCCCCGGCCCCGCCCCTGCTCACTGCCCTCGCTGACCCGTCCCTTTCTTCCTTAAAGTGCAGGCCCTGGTTCAAGACTGGATCGCGGGAGGGTCCATAGCACAATTTTGCACAGAATGATTTCTAAGCTTCTAGATGATAACTTCAAGGAAGAAGTAATGTATATTTGGTGGCAGTAAACAGGCTACACCAACGTTCCAAAATATTCTAGTAAAAAATCATTAGCTCGGTCAGATGCTTTTAAAGGAGGCGTGGGCTGAGCTTGGTGGAGCCGGGCAAACCAGGAATTTACAGAGTATCTCCAGAGAGCGAGCCCCCTCTGCCCTTCCCTCAGTCATCCAGACTGGGAAGGAAACTGGAGTGAGTGGGGCTCGGTGCCTAAGAAAAGGAGCTCTGTGCTTTGTTAGAACTCCCTACCCTTCCAGCCGCCAGCCCTACTTTCTATGAGAGGATCCACTCTCGCTCTTACCAGTTCTCCAAATGTTGCATAAAATGTAGACATTTTCCCCATCCTCTGACTTTCTATCATAAACACCAATCTCTAAGTGGAAATCTGATTTTGACTCGGAATCTGTATCCTGAAAGGCTTTGGGCCTCTGAAATTTTAGCTTTTAGGAAAAGGAGGCAAACACTTGGTAAATCAATGACAGACACTTATACCAGCATATACCCACGGCCGCGCCTCAGGTCTGAAGGGAGGGTCTTACCTGAATCCTTCTTTACAGACAGTACATTTCTCTGGTTCATCCATGCACTTCTTACAGCTTGGGTGGCATTTAAGGCAGTTTTTCTGATCTGGAGAAAAATAAGAGGAGGAAAAGAGAAGAGGTGGGAAGAGTGGATGTGGATCAAACCCGGGCGAACGAGACTCGGGTGTTCCAAGGCGGGGCTGATGGAACGGCCGTCACCGGCGTTGCCTCTAGACAGGTGACATAGTGACCGACCGCCAGAGGCATGTGGAGACCGCGTGCCCAGGTGTCAGGTCACAGGCCTCGCACCTCCTTTCTGGAGTGAAGTCCTCACACGACCTTGAGGCTTGGAGGTGGGCCCTTTCCAGAGGAAACGTGCTCTAGTCCTGCATCTTCCCCCGGGACTGGAGCCAGCGGAGCAGAGTTTAGCGAGGTGCCAGTCTTCCTAAGTGTGACCGGTGGGGCCTGAGGGTTCCCCTGAGTGACCCCACCCACCCAGGGCCCTCACAGGCGTCTTTACTGACACGTTGGCGGTCACCTGCACAGATATGAATCTCTGACACCCACCACACTTTGGGGAAGCCCTGGGTCTCGGTGATTACCCAGGTCACTCATCCTGGCACCCGGTCAGCACCACCCTGTGCTCGGGGCCCCACAGGTGGCATCACACACATGCTGCAGGGGCTCAGCGAGGGCATCTGGGGGTGACTCTCGGGGTGACCGAGGTGGCTGGTTTTTGCCCAGGGGTGGGGTGGGGGTTAGGGATGGAGGAGCCTCTGCCCCGAAAACAGTTCTGGTTGCAGCCCAGGGCAGGTGTTTTCAAAGCCTGTGAAACGTGTCTTGCATGACTCTGTGTCTCTAAAGAGTGTGGTTATTCCATGGCTTTATATGTCCTTAAGGATCCCTGGCTCCTTCCCCAGAGGAGTGAGAGCAACGCTGTGATGGGACCCCTCCTGCGGGATGCGGGCCAGAGGCGAGCTCTGGGAAGCGCTGCCCCCTCCCTGCACAACGGCCAACACGTCAGCTGAAAACTGTCCTCCATCAATTTAACCCAAGCCCTCTCTTTGGCCTCTTCCAGGCTGAGGTGAGCGTTCAAACCTTGGCATGAGGTCCTGGCCCCAGAGCCCAGCCACTCCACTTCCCAGGACAGGCAGGATGGCAGGACGCCTGTGCTGCTCTGAGTTCACTGGGTCATTGCTAGCTGTGGGCCCTTTGGCCTCGCTCGGCTTCACTTCCCCACCTGCAAGGTGAGGAAAGCGTCGCCCACCTCTTGGGAGTGTGGTCACTATGTGAAGTGCACAGCCAAGAACAACCTGTCCCCCTGAGCCGTTATGCCCGGCAGCAGGCTCCTCTTCATTCGTGGAGACCCGCAGACCTCCCTGGCCTCAGACCCCGGTTTCAGCTTAGCGGCTCTTGCTGGGAGGGGCTTTCACCCAGTTTCAACCACCAAGGCCACAAGCGGGTGCTGGGTCCCGCACCCCGCCCAGCGCCCACATCCACTGCTCCAAGAGAGACCGCAGGGCCTACCCGGAAGCCTTTCTGTTTGGACGTCTGAAATCGGTCTGAGCCTGAGAGCCACTGGCTCAAGCTACCTCCCTGTCCATCCTGAATAATGGACACTGACCTACAGAAGTGTGACAACCCCAGACTATGGGGGATCCATTTCTGAGTCACTTTGAACCACCCTGGCCAGGTTTTGGGAACTGCTATCCACTAACAGGGTCCAAGGGCTTTGATTTCATCCTCTCTCCCTCCCTCCCATTAAGGGTCCTTTCTCAGGATAGAGTACACAGGAAGCAGAAGGTGGGGAAAATTCTCCCAGGAGAGGGGGCCCCAGCCCAGAGCGGGGCTGACTCCTCATTTCTAGGCCCGGGGACACACACTTACTTTCATCAGCATAAAATCCAGCGGGACAGAAGGTCACACAGGTGTTCACCTCCTGATGGTGGTAGAACCCGCGGCGGCAAGACAGGCACTGGGTGGGGCCCCGGCCGGAGCAGGTCTCGCACCCCTTGTGGCAGCGGCGGCAGCGGCGGGCTGCCATGTCCCCAAAGTAGCCCAAGGGGCACACGCTCACGCACTTCCTGTGGGAGCAGATCGGGAGAGGACTTTCCTACTGGCCCCCAGCCCCACGCCTACCCGGCAGCACGAGGGTCAGGCCAAGGCAGGGCAGCTGGCTGGGAGGGAAGCCTTAGCTGCCTCCCTGTCAGCAGACTCTGAGGAAACACAGGCCCCAGGGCAGAGGTAAACCATTAATGCCCCTGAGAAGTTCCTGATGCAAGGGAGGGCTGAGGGCTTGCATGGGAACCTGGGACTCCTGCCCTTTCAAAGTTTTCCCGAGGCGGGCGGGGGCACTCGCAGGTTGTGCTTGGCTTCCTTGGGCAACACCACGACGGTATCTGACTTTTGGAACGTTCAGCTCCGGCAAAAACCCCACTGACAGTGCCCACGGGCAGTGAGTGGTCTCCAGGCTGTGCCCAGCCAGCAGAAAAAACGTCTTCGCCCAGCGCAGGGAGGTTGCGGCTGTGTCTGGGCCCCGGGGACACCGTGAGAGTCCCAGCCGCACCCCTGCCAGAGCCCTGGTGGGTGTGTGCTCCCCAGGAGGGCTGCACCCCTACCCGGCGCTCAGGGCTGGGGGCTTCTCATTCACGGCCGACTGTGCTGACTTTTAGAACAGTACTGGCCCTTAAGATGACGTTTGTCTGCAGTTCCCAAGTGGTTGTCATGCTCAATACGACCCATTTTTGTTTAGCAAAATGGAGAGAAAAAAGTTTATAAGCACAGACAAAACAATGCCACGGCCCCTGAGTTCTCACGGTCACCAGTTATTTATGAGATGAGAATAAAAGGTTACCAAAACATAAAATTCCCCAGCAGTGACCCTCAGGGTGATCTCCTTTCCGGGGTGTGTGGTTAATTCCTAAGTATACTGCCAGGCTGCGGGGGTGGAGAACACAGCTTGGCCACCTTAGCGGGACGCTGGGCGTCTCCAGGACACGCAGGGGAAGCCCAGCCCTTTACCTGCTGGTCTTGACGCTCCCCAGGCTGAAGTGGACACAGTTCAAGCACTGGTCTGCGTTAGGGCCATCACAGCCTTTGTCACCACACTCCGGATGGCACACACCTTAAAGAAACAAGCATTTCCTTTCACCCATAGAGATGTTTTCTCAATCACGTCCAGTCTCCTAGGACCCCATGTCCGGGTCTCACAGGCCCCTGCTGGGCCAGAGCACCCACCCCTGTGGGACCCGCCGCAGCTGGGAGCCAAGCCTGGCTCTGGGCTCCAGTGTCAGAGGGTCTGATGACTCGAGACAGGCAGGACAGCCGGTGGTGGGTGAGGACCCGGGTGGGTGAAGGCGGGCATTGTGAGGTTCTAGAGGAGCAGCCATGGCGGGGCGGGAGGGGCAGGGGACAGCCGCATGCAGCGTCCTCCCCTGCAGCGGAGCTACAATGCTGGACCAGCCACCAACTCTGATTTCCATCGTGAAGGAAAGCATGAAGATCCGACGGAAATTAAGTGGGAGAGGCTGGAACAGAATGCGCCACGTCCCTCACACGCGGTGAAGGAGGCAGGTGGGTTTCCATGACCCTGGTGGGTCTGGGGTGGGCGGGAGCTGAGCCCTTTTCAGCTCCCCTCTCTCTCACCCTCAGAGGGGGGCATCCTGTCTTCCCTCGATCCCCAAATTCTAACTCTGGAAGCCTGTGTGGTGTTGTCAAAGCGACGGAGAAAAACGCAGGAGCTGGGGGACCCCATCGGGTGCCCTGTCCTAGGTCTCCCCTCCACCTGCGCCTCGGGGAAGAGCCCAGTTTGACTGGCTCTTGCCCTCAGGCCGGGCGGCCCCTCCACAGGTGTCCTCCTCATCTGGGGGCCAGGGCCGATGCTGTGCTGGGACCCCCACCTCCCTTGGCCCCCAACGCTCTTCCTCCTCTGGGAGATGGTTCTGGAAAGCCTCCCCATGTGGGGAGGGAGGGGTCCGGCGGGGCGTTATGCAAGTTTTTGAGGCCGTGGAAGAAAAAACAACCTTCTACAAGGTTTTAGTTGTTGGAGGGGGTGGGGAGTGAGTTCAGAAGCAAAGAAGAGGTGTCTTGCCAGCCACCAGAGTTTCCTGGGGACGTGAGGGAAAGACAAAAGTCCCCATTCTCTGCCACCCACAATGGGTCTTTGCTGAGGGGCACAAAGCCCTCTTCATTCCTCTTTAAAGGGCCTCCAGACCTTCCCAGTGTTAGACTCAGCTGTATTTGGCTTCCCTCCCTGAAGGTTTACCGCTGCTGACATTTCCAAGGTTCTCACTGTGGGTCCCCCCGTGAACCCCTTTCAGAGCCGCGTGCATCCCTGGGGATGCACTAGACGCTCCTTGTGGTCTGGGTGGGGGAGGGCGCTGGGGTCGTGCTGGAGCACAAGGTGCCCCCACCCCTTCCCAGGCCCCAGGCTCACTCGATTTGGGGATCGATTCTCATTTGACTTGGTCCTTGTTCGCCTCATCCCAATCCACTTGTGGTGACAGTGGCTGAGAGCGTCCCCTACTCGTGTCCACCTTACAGCTGACCCCTTCACAGGGCAGCTGGCCAGATGGCTCTGGCGAGGCGCCTGTCACACCCCTGAGCCCCCCCAGGAGCCCCGCTCCCCTTCCGTCCTGGGATCCTTACTGTCCATGGGCAGCTGGACTCCCCTCTCCGGCCCTCACTCACCTCCTCCCCTTTACTCCTTGTCCCGGGGAGAGCTGGCCCTCCACCTGCGTACCCCCATCACAGCGCTGCTTGGCGCCCCCGCTGCCGGACAGAGGGTGGGGCCCCACGCCCCCCACCCCCACTGTCTGTATGACCAGCTCCGCCTCCGAAAGGCACGCAGCCTCCCCTGCCAGTTCACCCCTCAGCTGTGCATGAAGCTCCACAGAAAGCATCAACAGGGACTTCCCCGGTGGCGCAGTGGTTAAGAAACCGCGCTCCCAATGTGAGGGGTCCTGGGTTCGATACCTGGTCAGGGAACTAGATCCCACATATGTGCCGCAACTAAGAGTTTGCATGCCACAACTAAGGAGCCCACGTGCTGCAACTAAGGAGCCCACCTGCTGCAACGAAGACCAGACGCAACCAAATAAATAAATAAATATTTAGAAAGTCTTCGAGAATCATCGCCCCACCTCAAAGTCTCCCCTACCCAGCACTCTCTGTCCCTGGGCTTCTGCACCTGGGCTTGTTTGTCTGTGACTCGGAGGGCTCCCCCCAGGGCACCAACGAGATGCTCCTCCACACTGCTCCCCCTCCCCCCGAAGCCCTCTCCTCCTCTCCCTCCACGCCACACCCCTCCTGCCCCCTTCCCCTCTCTCGCTCTTTCCTGCTGTGACTGGTGCACTCGCCCCACTTGTCCCTGAGATTGCACGGAACTTCCCCAAGTGTCGGAAACACACCTTAGTCCCAGAGACCCCTCTAACCACCTGGGCCAGGCTTGGGAAGGACTGAGCGGCCTGGGCTGCAGAACAGTTAGAGTGAGATTCCAGGACAGTGTGAGGTTAGAGTCATAGCAGATTTTAAGGGGGGGAAAAAAAATCAGTCCTTTATTAATAATTACTGAATCTTGCCACAGTTTATAAATCACAGGGGGAAACAGAGCAGATTAGTCCATACATAATTCAATGCTCCATTTTAAAGGCACGGTAGAAAAAGTTTAAAATTGAATCGGCCATAATTTATGCTTGATCTGTATTGGTGGAGCTTCCCATTTTGTTACTTTTTTTCTTCAGAAGCTATTAGATAACTCAAAGCATCAGTATTCTTAGATCTCACCCATCATTTATCGAGTAGCTGTAACATTTAGCTAAGGAAAGTATGCCCAACCAGAAAGGCTCCGTTTCTCACAAATCACTGGGATGGTTCAGAGAGAAAGGAAGAGCTTGCCACCTAGCTCGCTGACCGAAACTGTGCCCAGCCCGGCAGCTGGGAACGTCCTCTGCATGCTGCCCCAGCTCTCAGCGTGGAGCGCTGCAGGCCCAGAGCCCAGGGCCACCCTGCAGGGGCGCAGCAGGAGGCAGAGGATCTGCAACGAGGCATCTTTACTTCCTGTGAGAGGCTTGAGCTGCTTCCTGCAGCATCAGTGTCCTCTGACATCAGGTCTGAGACCCTGTGCTGGGTCTTTCTCCCAGGCCCCTGGGCGGGTCAAGATCTCCACTGCCAGCAACTCCTGGCTGTGCTCACTCAGCCCAACCGTCCCGGGCTCCCGGTAGCACCCTGGTCCTTCCCACATTCTGGTCACAAGGACTGAAAGTGGATGGACTAGGGAGAGGGTCAGGAGGCTGAGACTGAAGACGGGGGCCTCTGATGAAAAGGGGGCGCCCCAGGGGAGTGTCACTAGCCAGGCGGCAAGTCCCTGTTCTGGTTGGGCATAGGGAACCTCTATTCCCGGCCTGGGAAGGTTGGCGAGTACTTACTGGTTTGAAGCATACTTACTGGTCTGTAAAATATTAGGAGAGCCATGGGAGGGAGGAGCTGTGAGTGCAAATTACCATCATTATTACGACTCCCAGGAAAGAGGAAGGCCTACAACCCTAGCCCCGCCTTCCGCCGGGAACAGCCCGCGTTTCAAGAGCTACACTGGAAAAATGAGCATCTCCTCTGGCCTCAGGTTCATTACCTGTGTAGTCCTCTTCGTCCTCGGGAACCTCGGCCTGGGACGGTGACAGGGCGGCCTTGGGTGGCTCTGGCTCTAGGGCTGAGAGCTCCAGCATCCGGGAGCGAGACTGATGGGCGCTGAAGGTGGTATAGGGGTGCTGGGCCGTGCCGTACAGGATGAGGCTCCACTCTTTCAACTTCCCTGGAAGGCACCGGACCCAGACTCACCCGAGGGTCCTTCGGGAAGCCCTTGATGTGCTCTGGCCCCTTGGTCTGGCCGGGGGCCTCTGTCACCCACGGAAGTGCCTGGCCCTGCCGGGCTCAGGTTCCCGAGCCCTCCCCCCGACAGCAGGGCTCTGAGCCCAGCATCTTCCCCTCCTCGTCATCTGGGGACCAGGGACCCACCTCCTGCCCAGGCCACAGTCTCCGCCCCTGGGTCTCGGCACAGCCTCCCCTCATTAGCCCCCACCCCCATGATGGGCAGCAGCCCCCTGCCCATCTTGGAACATCCAGTGGGTGGATCTGGGGTGGGGCCTGGCACTCAGCCTTGTCCCATTGTCCCCAAATGTGGTAACTGGGTTACGCTGAGGAGTCCTGCTTTTTGGATGCTCCATCCTGCGTCTTGGGCTCCTTCCATCCCAGTTAGTCCAGGGCAGATGGGCAAGTTTGGCGGGTGGCACAAACCCAAATGTCCACCGAGGCTGGGTGTGGGGAGGACCTCCTCAGAAACGGGAGGATGCCTGGCACCCACGCTGGTCTGGGTGTGGGGGGAGGACAGAGGCTCATGGGAGAGCAGCCGGCTGTGCACAGGGATGGGGCGGGGGCAGCAGGCGCCCCCCCCACACACACACAACCGCCGCCTCCACCAGGGAGCGAGGCCCATGCTGCTCAGTACCCTCAGGTGAGAACAGAAGGGAGACCTGGCCTGCAACGTCCAGGCGGGATCCCTGATGCAATAAAGCACACAAGGGCCGGGTTGGACGTGACCATGGGCCATGGGCCGGCTTCCCTTCTCACCACGGTGTGCCCAGCGTTTGGGACTGTGTGACCATGTCGGGGAGGTCACTGCTGTCACTGTCACTCAGGCGAGGGGCCGAAGGCCAGTGTGACCTGCCGGAGGACATGTGGCTTGTGCTAATGGCTCCGGCTGCCCCAGCCCCTCAGGGTTTATTGAGAAGTGGATCAACCCAACACGAATCGGTTCTGTCCCACGGCGGGGCACAGAGCAGCACCGTTTCTTTTTAACCATCATCCTGGCCAACTAAGGCCCCAGGTCCTGAAAGCCTGCAGCCTCCGAAGCCCCCAAGTCAGGCCCTGCACTGCTTGGGCCTCTCCTGGCCTGGCCAGGATTGAAGGATGTGGGTCCTTCGACTTAAAAGAACCGTCCTGGGGCTCCCCTGGTGGCGCAGTGGTTGAGAGTCTGCCTGCCGATGCAGGAGACACGGGTTCGTGCCCCAGTCCGGGAAGATCCCACATGCCACGAAGCGGCTGGGCCCGTGAGCCATGGCCGCTGAGCCTGCGCGTCCGGAGCCTGTGCTCCGCAATGGGAGAGGCCACAACAGTGAAAGGCCCGCGTACCGCAAAATAAAAAAAAAGAACCGTCCTGAGCTGTCTCCCAGGACATGGTCTCCAAAGGGCCGGCCTCTTTCCGTGGCCATTTCCCTAACGCAGTGAGCGACGCTTACAGGAGAAGTATTGATACTTCACACGGGTGCAGGTGCAGCAAACACAGGGCCTGTCTATGAACGATCATCCGTTCTCAACTCCCGGGGATCAAATTAAAGCTACATTTCAAAACCACAGAGGCTCTGGACATTTGAACTGCTGAGTGATGAACTGTCATTAAGGGGGAGCATAATAACTACAGGGCAGGGAACAAGGGCTCCGTGAGCTATAATTTGAATCGGGATTTATTTCAATCCTATATGATGTCTCCAAAAACACCCACCAAAGGCCTCATCACTAAAATTAGATTCTTATTTTCGGATAGAGTTTTGGTAGGACAAACAAGAGAAGAGGGGCTGATCCAAGCTCAGGATCGGCACACGCCCTGGGTGAGCGGGGAGAGCAGAATGAATTCCAAGAAACCAGGGAGCAGATCCTACGAGTTCTCATCACAAGGAAAAAACCTAGTTTTTTTCCTCTTTCTTTGTGTGTGTCTATAAGAGATGATGGATATTAATGAAACTTATTGGGGCAATCATTTCCCAATATGTGTAAGTCATTATGCTGTATGCCTTACACGTATCAGTGCTACATGTCAATTATATCTCAATAAAGCTGAAAAGAAAAGAAAAAATTCCAAGAAGCCAGCAGTCGGAGCTGTCTTGCAGGAGGGGCCCGGGACGGGAGGCTGGGGTTCAGGAATGGAAGAGAGACTTCATTTTTATTGTTTTCTCTTCTGGATTGTTTGATTAAAAAAACAAGCAAACCATGGCATATATTATATTACCTTTCACACACATGAATTTTAAAAATTGAGTTTAATTTAAAAATCTAGAAACAAATTGGTTATATGGTCAAGGGAAAAAAAAAACATGAAAAAGCTGTGGTACTCAGGGCTTTTGATTTACATTTCCAAATAATCAACAAATGTGAATGGCTCAAAATCTACAAGTATAAAAGGGAACACAGTGGAAGTCCCCCTCCAGCTGCTTCCCCATCTCTCTCCACCATCTCTCTCCATGGCAACCGGTTCCGTTTCTTGAGCACCCTTCTGGTGGTATTTTATTCTTATCCAAGCAAATACAAGCACATACTCTGCCCTGTCCCCTTTACCAACACACCTGGGAGCACCTTCTGCACTTTTCTTTTTCCATTAAAATGCACCTTGGTCATCCTTCCATCACTGAATCAGAGAGGTATCTATCGCGTCACTTACTTAACAATCCCCTCTTGACAGGCACGTAAATTGTTTCCAAATGTTTGCAATTACAAACAGTGCCATAACTGTGGTCACACGAGGAGGTACCTGTTGAGGTTGGCATAGCAAGGACCCTGGAGCTGCACAGTCTGGGTTTGAATCCTGGCTCTGCCACCTACCAGCTGTGTGGCCTCGGGCAAAGTACTTAATCTCTCTGTTCTTCAGTTTCCTCATCTGTAAAGTGGGGATAATAATAATAATATCTACCTCGTAGAGTAGCTTGGGGGATTAAATTAAATGACTTTAATGATGGTAGGAGATTTAGAACAGTGACTGTCATATGGGAGCTGTTGCACAGAGTTTGTTAAATAAAATCTAAGGAGCATATCATTTCACATGTGTAAGTGTATCTGTAGTCTACATTTCTAAAAGTAGAATGGTGTGGGGGAGGGGCAGGGATCAAAAAGGATGTGAATTTGTCATTTTGACAGACATTGCCAAACTGCCCTCCATGGGGTCTGGTCATATCACACCCCTGCCAGGAATATACCAACATACCTGCTTCCTCACAGCTTTGGATGGACAATCTGACAATTCAGAGAAGTTCACTTTGCATTTCTCTTATTGACACAAGAAGCTGAGCTTCTTTTCAGATGATTAAGAGCTTGACACCTTTCTGATGTGATAAAATTGGAAGCAATTTATAAATTCAGAAATTTGCCAGAAATATTTGCCGGGGACAAGTGATGAAACTTCGAAGATGCATTAAAAGTGCACTTTTGGGGCTCCCCTGGTGGCGCAGTGGTTGAGAGTCCGCCTGCCGATGCAGGGGACATGGGTTCGTGCCCCGGTCCGGGAAGATCCCACATGCCACGGAGCGGCTAGGCCCGTGAGCCGTGGCCGCTGAGCCTGCGCGTCCAGAGCCTGTGCTCCGCAACGGGAGAGGCCACAACAGTGAGAGGCCCGCGTGCCGCAAAAAAAAAAAAAAAAAAGTGCACTTCTGCCACGTTTGTACCCAAGATTTACAAGTGGACCAAGAAGATGGTTGCTCATACTTGGTTTAAATTTCTGTTCCTTCTCTCCATCTGCAAGAGATATTCACTAGAGCCTCTGAGGGCCCAGGTGCCGTGCTGGTGAGTTAGGAGCACAGAGGAAAGAGCGGCAGGGAGACGGCAGGAGGAGGGAAGGAGACCTCCCCTGTCCTAAAAGGTTCTGTGCAGACAACCTGACCTGAGGGTAAGGTTTAGATAGTGGTGATTCTAGAGACATTTTCCTCCTTTTTTTTTGTACTTAAAGGTGAACATGCTCTTTTTACTTCTACCAAGGGAGTCTGTTTTTTTTGCCTTCATAAGACATGAAAACAAGTATTCCAGTATATGGCATAATTTGAAGTGCAATTCTCTCTTTTTTTTTTTTTTGTGGTATGCGGGCCTTTCACTGTTGTGGCCTCTCCTGTTGCGGAGCACAGGCTCCGGATGCACAGGCTCAGCGGCCATGGCTCACGGGCCCAGCCACTCCGCAGCATGTGGGATCTTCCCAGACCGGGGCACGAACCCATGTCCCCTGCATCGGCAGGTGGACTCTCAACCACTGCGTCACCAGGGAAGCCCTGCAATTCTCTTTTTAAGTTATTTTTTCCTAGTTATAATAGAGGGATGATTATTAAATACTGAAACAAATAAGAAAATAAAAATCACCTCTAACTTGTGTGGCATATTCTCCTCTTGGCTATTTTCTATGCGTGTTTGTTTTTCACATAGTTGAAATCACGCAGAGCAGCAATTTCTCTTTCTTCTCTAACTCAGCATCATGTTAATCACATCCAGAAATTATTTATGCACCCGTTTATTGTCTTCTCCCCTTCATCAGACCAGAGGTGTCACGTGGGCAGGAATGTGCCTTTCTTACGTGGCATACTGGCCTCAGCGTGTGGCAAGTTTCTGGGATGTGTGCTCAATAAATGTTTGCTAAATTAATATACTGATATCTTAAAATACCAGCAAACTATTTCACTGTATGAATATAAGCATTTTCGTAACCAATCTCTCATAATAGGTTATAACAGAACATGTGTTTCAGTTTCCTTTTCATTTTTGCTTTCATACATGAGTTTGCAGGAAATATCACTTGCTGCATCTGAACTACTCTCCCCAGGTAGATTCCCCGGAGAGAATACAATATTGTGAAGGCGCTTGACACATAATGTTAAGGGGCCCAATAACCCCTTCATGGAGTCTGGCATCTCATGAGGCTTGATTCAGAAACTGCCAGGTGAGAGACCACAGCGCACCTGGGAAGAAGCCCACCTGGTATACAGCCCACCTCCAACCTGCTGTCCCACCTGGGGCGAGTCAGAAGGATCAGACACCAGTGACTTGGCATCACAGAGTAAGGCAGAGATGCACAGGAACACGCATCTCTGGGCTCTAGGCTTTAGGGTGGTCCTCTCCTCTCGCTGAGTCAACACTTATCCACGACCCAAGGGTCCAGCCCACGCGAGGACCAGGTCCCACCACGCTCACCGTGCCTAGAGCCTGCCCTCGCTTTGAGGAGATGAGACACCTGGAGGGAAGAACCAAGGAAGAAGCAGAAGAAGAACGATCCAGGGCTACACCAGACCAGAGACCCAGTCCACACTCCACAGAACTGCCATCCAGAGGTGGGAGGACTCCGGAATGTTGGTCTGCTTTGGACAAAGCGTTTAACAAGAGTGTATTGGTTACTAGTCAAGACGTCAGCATGCCTGTTCAAGCTTACCCTTACAAAACCCAACTAGTACCATTCATTCCTTAGTTTCCTGGAAGAGGTCTGAAAAGATGCCCAAATCCAAATTCCCTGGCTTTCTCTCCATCAGATTCCTGAGCCCCTAGAAGAAAGAATGCAAATCCACCTGCTTAAACACTCAGGGCCAGCACTGCTTGTGAGAGGCAGAGGATAATCCTAGCTAATGCCCCAGAGGCTGCCGATAAATGGCTTTATCATCATTCACCATCTTCAATGCATTTCCCCCTCAATGAATTGAATTTGTAATGAACAAACAGGATTATTCCTATTCAAAGAAAGAACGAGAATTAAGGGAAGACTGAGGTTGAATTTGCCAATAAGAAAGTGCCAGCACTAATGAAGCTTTTCTCTTCCAGCATTTTGAATTAAGCGTTAAAAATCCTTGAGAGGGGAATTTACAATTGGAGACAAACCAGCTAGGAGCAGGGGAAAGTTTTTGTTAGATTAAGGACTCTGAGCTAATACTTTTGAATTCCTGGGTTTTCTTTGGCCATAAGAGAAGCTATTAACTATAAAGAATTTATTAATTCTCCCCCCCCACAACATTTACAACATGCAGGGAGAAATTCTTTAGTCGAAACACAGTAAAGAAAGAGAAGCCTATAATCAAGAAATATGTTTCAGTCTAAATAACACTCCAGGGGAAGCCTTTTCCTTCTGAGGTCCAGGTAACCTGTTTACAAAGTTTAATGCAGAGGTTTGGGTAAAGGGATAAAAAAGGCACTACTCCTTCTGTTTATAAAAATATACAAGGATGCTTTAAAAGGGTGAATTTTATGCTGTGTGAATTATATTTCAATAAAGCCATTATATGAACTATTATACACTCACAGAAATATCAACCTTTACTCAATGAATTTAACATAGTTATAAATGTGCTTTAAGTCCACATTATGGCAAGCAAGAGGTAGGAAGATAGAATTTAGGAAATGGCCTAGAAAAGAAGAAGGAAGAGTGCACACAGGTATGTGTCCCCTATGGACATGCACACATACACACATGCGTGCACACCTCCAGAGCCGGAAGTAAAGCCGGGCAGATGGGAGAATCTTCTCTATGATCTTGTAGCCATAAAAACCCTTCAAAATGGTATTTTCAGTGCCAGAAGGAGTATCTCAGAATCCCAAGCTCCAATGTTTCTTTGGGTGAAGTGTGGAAACACACATATCAGGTAAGGAACAATCACTTGTACAGTCTGGCAACACACAAAACCTCACTTTTCTTAATGGCACCTACAGGGTGAGATAGAGAACACTAAAATACCATCTTTCAACATTCTTCAGTTAGTTCAAAGTAATAAATTAACGGTTTGAAAAGACAGAGTCTGCTACACGGGCTATAACGGGACAGCGGTCCTTCCCCCCACCCTCTCCATCTTTCCGCGTCCTGCCCGAGACTCAGCCTCTTGTCAGGCTCCGAGGGGGCCCTTCTAGGGTAAATGCTCACGTGCTCTGTCCAAGCTCCTGAATTCTAGCCATCGTCCAATGCCTTCTTACCCAGGACATCGAGAATCCTTTCTCTTACACTATCCTCCACATGCCCACCCCACTCCCTCTTCATTTTCTGGGAGGTTTCCTCCTCCAACCTATCTCTTGCCTTTCTAATTTTTGCCTCATATTTTAAAATTTCAAGTCATTTATCTGGTCCTCCCAAGGTTCCTTTTTAAAATGCAGCATCCTGTTCTTATTTCAGCACTGAAATACTTTATCTTCCCTGAGGATACCTATGAGATAATAGAAATTATATATTGGTCTCGACCCCCGGTTCCTGGCACAGGGCTCCTAAAACCCTTGTCAATTCCCAATAGCATGGAGTTCAGGGAGCTGCTAGGTGGGTGAAGACATCCACCCAGGAGGGTGATGCATCCCAACTCCACAAGGACAGAGGTTCCTGCACTAGGGACCCTCACAGACCCTGTGTATCTCCTCCTCTGGCTGTTCACCTGTACCGTTTTATCACAGCCTTTAATAAACTGGTAAATGTAAGCAAGTGTTTCCTTGAGTTTTGTGAGCAGCTCTAGCAAATTAACTGAACCCAAGGAGGGGGTCTTTAGATCTACGGGGCAGTCGGTCAAAAGCACAGGTGATAACCCAGGCTTACAACTGGTGTCCGAAGTGTGTGTATGTGTGCGGGGGACAGTCTTGTGGGACTGAGCCCTTAGCCTGTGGGGCCTGACTCTGTCCCCGGGTAGGTGGTGCCGGAATTGAGGTGCATCGGAGGACACCCAGATGGTGCCGCAGAGAATTGTTTGCTGTGGGGGGAAAACCCCACACATTTGGTGACTAGAAGTACCAGAAGTGAAGAGTTCTGTGTTAACAATAAAGGAGACACACAGGAGAGAAACATAGGTGGGAAGAACTGGCCTTTTCCCTACTTGGTTTTCTACCTTGGGACACCAACTATAGTTTTTTTTGAAGTTTTGCTGTGTTGTTGTGCTTTTCCTGCCTGAATTCCCTCTTAACCTCCAAGTTTATTCTCTTCAGGGTTTGTGTCTGTTCTAATGTTGCATAATCTTCTCGAATGTGTGGAGGTCCTTCTATATTTAGCAGTGAGGCACTTAGAATGATTAGAAGTTCTGCATGCTGAAATGTGAAAACGCACTTTTGGTTTATTGATTTTATATTTGGTAAACTTGCTAGCCTGAACAAAATGAGAAAGGAAATGTTATCCTTGCACGCTAGATAGCTTAGATGTAAACAACGTTTGTTTTCATAGTAAATGCAAGCACTTCCCACCAGAAACAATGGAGATAAGAAGAAAATGTAATATCTTTAAAGTGCTGAAATGAAAAAAAAAAAATAGGGCTTCTCTGGTGGTGCAGTGGTTAAGAATCTGCCTGCCAATGCAGGGGACACGGGTTTGAGCCCTGGTCCGGGAAGATCCCAAATGCCATGGAGCAACTAAGCCTGTGTGCCACAACTACTGAGCCTGCGCTCTAGAGCCCACGAGCCACAACTACTGAAGCCCGTGCGCCTAGAGCCTGTGCTCTGCAAAAAGAGAAGCCACCACAATGAGAAACCTATGCACCACAACGAAGAGTAGCCCCCGCCTGCCACAACTAGAGAAAGCCCGCATGCAGCAACGAAGACCCAATGCAGCCAAAAATAAATAAACAAAAAATACTGCCAACCTAGAATTCAATATCTAGAGAAAATAGCCATTCAAAAATGGGTGGAGGACTTCTCTGGTGGCACAGTGGTTAAGAATCCACCCGCCAACACAGGGGACACGGGTTTGAGCCCTGGTCTGGGAAGATCCCACATGCCGCGGAGCAACTAAGCCCGTGCACCACAACTACTGAGCCTGTGCTCTAGAGCCCGCGTGCCCCAACTACTGAAGCCCATGTGCCCCAACTATTGAAGCCCGTGCACCTAGAGCCTGTGCTCTGTAACAAGAGAAGCTACCGCAATGAGAAGCCTGCACACCACAACAAAGAGTAGCCCCTGCTCACCACAACTTGAGAAAGCCCACACACAGCAGTAAAAACCCAATACAGCCAAAAATAAATAAATAAATTTTAAAAAATGGGTGGAGTCACAGCACCATCACAATGACGTCCTCTAAGCAGAGTCAAAATCAGTGTGTCAATAAATAAACCTATTTTTAAAAACAAACTGAAGATGGGTTGAAATAAAGATATTTTGGAATAAATCCAAGCAGAGCAAATTCATGGCCAGCAGACCAGCATGATAAGAAATGGTGAAGGAAGTTCTTCAGATAGAAGGAAAATGGTCACAGATGAGAATCTGGATCTACAGGAAAGAACAGAGTACCAGAAATGGTGACCATGTAGGTAAATATAAAAGAGTAGCTTTTTCTCTCTCTCTCTTCATTTCTATAAAAGACAATGACCGTCTTTAAAGCAAAAATATGCCTGCAAGATGGAGTTTGTAATATGTACAGAAGTTACATATAGCACACAACTACAGCAGAAAGTGGGGAGGACTATTAACTCCAAGTCTACAGCGACAATCACAAAATAGGCTAAAAATCCTAAAGGAAATAAGATGGAATATTCAAAAATATTTAATTCAAAAAAGACAGGAAAAAGAGGAACTTTTAAAAAATACTGTTGGATTTAATTTGTTAATATTGAACTTGGGATTTTCCTATTTATGTTCCCAAGTGACACTGGCTGAAAAGTCTCCATTCTCATAGTGGGCTGTCGGGAGTTGGTATCAAGGATACTCAGGCTTCATCAAACGAACTGGGGACTCTTTTTCTCTCTTTTTCTACTGTCTGGAAGAGTCCGTGGAATACTGACATTACATTTCTTCCATTTAAATGTTTAGTAGAATCTGCCAGTGCATCTATCCAGCCCTGAGTTTTCTTTTAAATTATAGAATCAATTTCTTTAATCACACAATTTCAATTTTTGTTTCTTCTTGTGTCAATTTTGCTGTTACATTATTTTTGGTCATTTCACTTAACATTTCGGTCACAAAGTTGTTTATAATATCTTCTTATAATAACTTTGATGTATATAGGATCTATAATAACATTCTACTTTTTCATTCGTGAAATTATATACAGATGACCCTTGAACAACGCAAGTGTCTGGGGTGCCAACCCCCACCTATAACTTTACAGCCAGCCCTGCATCTGCGGATTCAACCAACCACAGACTGTGTTGGACTGTAGTTCTTATTTACTCAAAAAAAAAAAAAAAAAGAAATCTGCATCTAAGTGGGCCTGCGCAGTTCAAACCTGTGCTGTCCAAGGGTCAACTATATTCTCAGTTTTCTCCTTGACCAGTCTTCCCAGAGGTTTATCAATTTTATTAGTGTCTTCAAAGGACCAACTTAGGGATTTTGTCAATTCTCTCTACATACGTTTGTTTTCTATTTCATTGATTTCTGCTAGTTTAAAAATTCCTTTTTTCTGCTTTCTTTGAGTTTATGTTACTGGTCATTTTCTACCATCAATCTTTTTTCTTTTTAACCTCTTTATTGGAGTATAATTGCTTTACAATATCGTGTTAGTTTCTGGTGTAAAACAAAGTGTATCAGCTATACATATACATACATCTCCATAACTCCTCCCTCTTGCGTCTCCCTCCCACCCTCCCTATCCCACCCCTCTAGGTGGACACAAAGCACCTACCATCAATCTTTAGCCTTTCTTCTTTTCTAACACATGCAGTTGGGAACGTACATTCCTCTCTCATCTCTACTTCACCTGCATTACCTGTTTGGATATGCAGTATTTTTATTATCATCCAGTTCCAAAGATTCCCTATTAAATTATTATTATTATCCTTTTTTAAAAATAAATTTATTTATTTTATTTATTTATTTTTGTCTGCACTGGGTGTTTGCTGCTGCACACGGGCTTTCTGTAGTTTCAGCAGGCGGGGGATACTCTTCATTGTGGTGTTTGGGCTTCTCATTGTGGTGGCTTCTCTTGTGGAGCACAGGCTCTAGGCGCATGGGCTTCAGTAGTTGTGGCACACGGGCTCAGTAGTTGTGTATCACAGGTTCTAGAGCGCAGGCTCAGTAGCTGTGGCACGTGGGCTTAGTCGCTCCGTAGCATGTGGGATCTTCCCAGACCAGGGCTCAAACCTGTGTCCCCTGCATTGGCAGGTGGATTCTTAACCACTGCGCCACCAGGGAAGTCCCTCCCTATTAAATTATGATTATTTTCCTTTGACACTTGAGTTGTTTAGAAGTGTTTTTCAACTATCAAATGTATGGGCTTTTTCTAGTTATCTTTTAAATTTTGATTTCTTACCTGTAATCTCAGAGGACAGGGCTTATATACTACCAGTCCTTGGAAATACTCTGAAGTTTGCCAAATGGTCTACTACGTGGCCAATTTTCAAGAATAATCCACCTGCGATTGAAAGGCGAGTGCATTCTTTGGTTGTTGGGTGTAGGTCCATTAGTTAGACCTAAATTGTCAACTGTGAAGTTCAAATCTTCTCTTCCTACTGATTTTTGCTATTTTGTCTACCAAATTTATTTGAGGTATGCTAAATCTCCCACCTTGTGTGTGAGTCTGTCTTTCTCTCTTTGGAGCTTTAACAAATTTTTGCATTATATATTTCGAGGCCAAGTTAGAATTGAACCAAATCTTTTATCAACGCGCAGTGACTCTCTTCAGCTTTGGGATTGCTTTTCACCATAACATTTCTGTTTGTCTGATGTTAACGTAACTACATCAGCTTTCTTTGGTTAGCATTTGCTTGGTCTATCTTTTCCCATCCACCTTATTTTTAACTTTGTAGTTTTCTTATATTTTAGGTATTGTTCTTACATATAGTTCCATCAGTCTGTCCAAGCAGGAAGAAGACAGCATAATTAAACTAGGATAATCCAATAAGGCTTTAATAAAGAGACTATTTACAGAGGTGTCAGCAGAGCAAAACAGAGCCACAAGGGATGATGGAGTTCCCCGGGGCTAGAAACAGAAGGGGTGTTTAGCCCATAAGTGTACAAGAGTCTACGGCAAGGGGAGGGTGGGGCTGTGACCCTGAGGGATGCTGGAGGGATAAATAACTCTGAAAAAATCATCTCCTTCCTCTTTCCATTCTCCTGCTGGAGTTTCCCCCTGGCTGAACTCCACCACCAGCCACAGGCAGAGAGTCTGTGGATAGACCAGCCTCAGTCAGAGTGGGGCAGACAGGAGTGGACAGGGGTCTGGTAGGTAAATCAAAATATGCCCGGCACAACAGCAAACACATGTAAAAAATCTAATCTGACAATCTTTGTCTTCTAAATGAAGCAATCTACCTTTATTGAAACTATCAATACGGCTGGACTTATTTTCACAACTTGTTTTGTATATTTTAGTTGTTTTGCTAGTTGTCCCATTCTTGGTCTTTCTGTTGCCAGATGCAGAAGCCTACAACATCTCTTAACATTTCGATTTTATCTTTGTTCTGGGGTAATTCGTTAGCAATTTATGAAAAATATTTACCTTATACTAAAAAAAAAACCCAAATCAAACAGATTCTGAAAAAAATCAAATCACAAGCAAACTGGGAATAAAAAAAAGAATTACCAAAACTCTGGAGAAGAAATTTAAGATTATCTTAAAAATATATATAAGTCAAATAACAGACCAGAAAAAATATTTATAGGAGCTATGACCCAGAAAGGGTTATTACATTTGTATTTTACATGGAGTACCTATTAGCTTAATAACAATACTGACTATCCTCTGGAAAAAAGGAGAAAGGGCAATTAAAAACACACACACACACACTTTGTACACAAACATTTGGAAAAGTGTTCACCCTCCTTAGTAATTATCACAACGCAAATTAAGGAAAGATATCATTTATCTCCTCGAGAGCTGGCAAATGACTGCCTACTTGTGCCTGATGAAGTTGTATGTTGGTTCAACCATTTTGAAAAGCAAATTAGTAAAATGTATCCAGTGTAGGTATATTTGTGGTTTCCACCGCTTATTTGTCCTAGTAATTTTACTTCCGGTGAACGATCCCAAGAAAATAATTTTAAATTTAGGAGAAAGCTTTCTGTGCTAAGTTGTCTGTTTATAATAGCAAAACCCCCAGAAAACAATCTATGCGTCCCAACGATAGAGGGATGCCTAAATAAATGATGGTATTTCTACTTGGTGAACTATTATAAAAATACATAAAATGCTACTCACAAAGGATATAAAATGACATGAAAAAGCGCTTGATATGCAAGTAACAGAAAGAAATACAAAGTTATGTACGCAGCACGGTTAAACGCAGTAAAACGTCAAGATGAAAAAACACCAAGTGGAAAGATAGACATATTGAACATGATGTGCTTCTGAAAATAACAAAGTCAAATGTTCAAACATTAAATGCACTTACATATTCTTGGCACAGGGGGTGGGGGGGATCTGGCTGCCAGAATGCTGACCAGTGCAGGTGCACCTTTGTACCTGATGCAACAGTGGAGAACCTGAGGAAGGGGTTTCAAGAGAGTTCTTCCTCTTCCCATACATTTTCTTTTTCACCTTCATCAACATTTTGTATTTTATTTGCAAAAATGAAGTATTAAAGAAGAAACTCATCTCTTTGTTACATCCACGACCAGGCGAGACATAGGGTGATGAACAAAGCCACGACTCACGTACGTGCACCTGAACAAGCAGGGTATCATGCTTCCTTTTCTCCTGAACTAGGAGACTTTGGGCAACAGCACCACTATAACAGTCCCCTGAAAGACCAGAAGGGAGGCAACGAGACCAACTGAAACACTGAGTCCTTTCGAAGCAAATGGGGTAAAACATGGAACTTTTGGACAACCGTGTGTATGGTGCCTGGAAACCTCCCGGAGTCCTCAGTTCTTTCCAGGAAGCGGGAGCGATTCTCCATAATCACACTTACCAGAAATGAG
This sequence comes from Globicephala melas, assembly GCF_963455315.2. NCBI lineage: Eukaryota > Metazoa > Chordata > Mammalia > Artiodactyla > Delphinidae > Globicephala > Globicephala melas. The sequence continues at coordinate 29,966,089 of NC_083315.2, forward strand.
AGCTTAGTGACAAACTCGGAAGCCAGCACAGAAGGCACATGCTTGAAATCTAAGCTGCCAGTACGAGATAAATTGAGCCATCAAACACAGATTGCAAAATCTCCATTCTTCTTTTGGAAGTGAAGTCTAGCTCAAAGCAGATGTCAATTCAACCGTGGTCAGTAACACCAGCAAGAAAATGAGAACAGCTATGCTCTCAGGAGGAGGCAGTGTATGAAAGAGCTACTGAACAGAAATCAAGGGATAAATGGTATATTTATAAATGGAATATTTCCCGCCATATCAATAAACACAGGATGTCACAGTCATCAATGACTGCAGCCCTCCAACGTGAGTCAGTGAGCCCTGAGGAAACGCAGGGCTGAAAAGAATACTTGCCATCTAGCAGCCATCAGACCGCAGCCACTCCCTGCGGTGAGCCCTAAGGAAACTCAGGATGTGAAAATACAGGATACTGGCTCCAGATAGCTGAGGTGCACATCAAAGGAATGATTTCAGTGAGCCCAGACTCTTGCATCTTCCCATACACAGAAAAGCACTGAATTCCTTAACTTGAGATATCTGGCTTTCTTTATTTAACAGTAATTTTTTGACTTTCCCAATTACCTGCTCTTTGTTGCAAAATTCCTATATATCCTGGCTCCCCCCTCGCCCCGTCAGAGCAGTTTCTCAGAGTTATCAGAAACACTGTCTCCTGGGCTGCAGTCCTCATTTTGCCCCCAATACAACAGGTCTCACGTTCTGCATTTTTTAAAGTCAACGCAAGAAACCATGGAACGTTTTATGACGCAAAAAGGGAAGGAACAGTCACACCGGAGAGACTAATTTCTACCTCTTTTAACTGATTATTAAACGGGTTACTGAGTGTGCATAGCTGAAAACAGTTGATTCAAATTATATGAGCTCTTGATTTAAACAAGGTTCAGGGCTGCGGGTGCCTACATTCACTCCATCATTCAACACCTGCTTATTATAGCCATGTTCCAAGGGCTGAGCGCCGGGGAGAGAGGAGAGACCACGTCCCGCACTTCCTGTAGTGCAGAATCACACCCAACCAGTTCTGATGGGATGCCCGTGATGACCCACCCCTCGCAGTAGTTCACGGGGATTACTGAAGTGCACACTTAGTCTCCACTGACCACATGCTTTAGGCAACATTCTCTAGAGAGCAAGCACTGCGCCAAAGCCCAGGGGCTGAGGCTTCACGGGGAGGTGCAGTCCTGGGGCAACAGGAGTGTGGAGGAGGGGCGGCCGGGAAGGGGGAAACAAGTACCAAGCTGGCTGCAACTTCACACCAAAGCAGCAGGTTGCTAGGCCAGGGGAGGTCTTCCGAGTGGGCCTTGTGGGGCATGTGGGAAGGACGTAGGCCTCTCTCTCGGCTCTCCCTGGGCAAACCTCCCGTGCACTCCCAGGCGTGCTACCTGCCCCTCCAGGTGGCTAGATGCTGGTGTGAACTAAAATATCACCTGCCGTATCAGTGAACAAAGGATGTTGCAGCCATCAAGCCATCACATTACAGCCACCCTGACGTGAGCCCTGAGGAAACTCAGATGGAGACAAAGGGGCTGCCCACTGCCCTCGGCCACTGCAGCCACCCCCAACAGTGCACCGTAAGGGGACACAGGATGGAGAAAAGCAGGATACTGGCCCCAGATAGCTGAGGAGCATATCAAAGGAATGACTTCAGGGAGCCCAGAATCTTGCCTCTTTCTGTACACAGAATAGCACTAAATTCCTTAACTTGAGATGTCTGGTTTTCTTTTAAAGATTTTTTTTTTTTGGATGTGGACTATTTTTAAAGTCTTTATTGAATTTTTTACAATATTGCTTCTGTTTTATGTTTTGTTGTTTCGGCTCGAGGCATGTGGGATCTTAGCTCCCTGGCCAGGGATCGAACCTACACCCCCTGCATTGGAAGGCGAAGTCTTAACCACTGGACTGCCAGGGAAGTCCCTGGTTTTCTTTAATTGACAATAGTCTTCTGATGTTTTGACTACTTCGTTGCAAAAACTCCTGTACATCCTGGCTTCCCCCTTGCCTCTTTGGAGCAGTCCCTCAGAGCTATCTGCGAGGCTACGTTCCGGGCTTAAGTCCTCAGCTCTGCCAGCCAAATAAAACATAACTCTCAACCTTTAGGTTGTGCATTTTTTTTTTCAGTCGACACCGGGAAGCCTGGATTTCACATGTCACTTGGAAGTGGAGAGAAAAGTTACAGCCTCCTCATGTCCTCTTGGGTTGGATTGGCCCCCTCTGGCCAATGCAGCTCCTACCTGTGCGGGAACAAGGCAGCTATGCCCTAGCTGAGCCTTCACCTCGGTGGAGGCTGAGGGAGCTGACGTGGGGACAGACCTCTCCATTGGTCAAGAGGCGAGGCCCCAAGGCAGCGGGGCCGAGGCAACCTGGGGAGCACACGGCGGGTGCGGTGTGAGATGTAAGGAGTAAAGTGTAATCAACACACAGGATTCAATGCAGAAGGCATGAACTACCACAAGTAAAGTTCGAAAAGAATGACTTCCCTGGGCTTTCTTTGGTCCCTTCCCTTCCATTCAAGGGAGCATCGCAGCTTGCTAAGGCAGGAATGCAGAACGTGACACAGAAGAGAGAGCATAACACTGAGAGTTATCAGTCAGTGCTTTAGATGTTTCAGCTCATAACCCTAAAACCTCAGAATTCCTCACCAAGTACCTGTTCGTATAAAATCTACATTTGGACCTCACCCAGGCCTGTGATGCAGATACTATTATTCGCGTCACACGTGTGCAGGAAGGGAGGCTGAGAGGTTCCAGAACCAAGCCAGAAAGTGGCCTGGCAGGAACTCAGATCACACCTGCCAGGCTCTGCTCTGGGCTCACCCCACGCAGGGTCCCCAGGCCTGAATGCTGCGTCCGACTCCGGGCTCTGCGGAGCCTGGTCTCCCTCTCGCCACCCGCTTCTCACAGACTCTGCCTCCTCTCAGTCAGGTCATTGTGAATGGGGCGCAGGTTCCAGCTTCGTAACTCACCTGGGCCCCTGCAGCTTTACTCGCACGTTTTGGCAAACACACCACATGCTGCCTGGACCTCTTTGATCTTGCCCCGGCTTCACCTTTCAGGTTTGGGGGAAGGAGAAACCCAAAGATGGGATTCCACGGAAGGGAGCCGGTGGAGTCAGGTGCTCTGGGCCAGCTCCAAAGAAAGCCAAGACGTGTGGGAACATCTTACATGGCTCTGCCCCAGGGCTCACTGCATGCACACAGAGCCGCTCAGGGCCAGGGCAGTTTGCCGTGTATTATCTGCTCACAGCAGTTTCAAAACCAAGCTGTGAGCAAATTTTTGCTCTTGTTTGGAAAAAATGTTGCTTAAGAAGAAGAAAGGATAGAAATGGACCTGCTGAGCTCCAAACTTGAAAGAACCGGCTGGATGGCAACCCAGCATGTCCTCAGCACAGCACCCCTGGATTCTGTTGTTTCCAAATTCCTGGGCTCTCCAGAATCACAGCCAGTTTAATCTTCTTCAAAGGTGTGGAGGCAGGTCTCTACCTGTTCCCTCTGGGCTGGAGCTTTCCCGGAAGGAAAATGGACCAGTTCCCAAAGGCTGCGGTTAGAACCTATACATATGAGAAGCGGGGGAAAAGGGACTGAGCTTCCGTGACAACCCATCCCGTGCCAGGTCATGCTGGAAACGTTCATTCCCATCAGGTGCCCAAACATGCCCACAAGGGAGTTATTATCACTCACAAGGTCTCCTAGGCAGTAGTTGGTGGAGCTGGAACCGGGACCCAGGCCTTTTTACGTCTATATTCAGGCTCTCTATACCAGATCATGCTGTGGCCCTACCTGCAGAAGGCCAGGCACATTCTCGGTTTTGTTTTGTAATCCCCGGAACTTCCGCTTGTTTGCTTGTTATCCTGATATTCACCTTCCTGTTTCTGTTTTAATTTGTACTTTCTTCTATTACTGCAAAGATTAAACAGCTTTTGTTTACTGGTTGTCATTTTTCTTCATGAATTGCTCTTTCAAGCTCTTTGCCTATTTTTCTAGTGGGATGCTTCACATATTTCTTAGTGATCTGTGAGACTTCTTAGTGATTCCTTACATATTAAGGCTATAACGGTATAAACCTCTGTTTGCAATCATCTAACCATGGGATTTGAGATGAAGAAGGTGTCTGCCTGTGTATGGAATTTTTTATATCAAATACTGTTTTAATTATCCCCCTTGGAAAAATGACTTTTTAGCATATTGAGAATTCAAATGATGACTGTTTACTGATTAGTAAGACTTAGTAAAGAAAAAAAAAAAGTAGTTTGATTTAGTAAATAAGAAGTTAAACCAGTGGCGATTAGACCTTACTCCTCCAAGTGGGTCTTGGAAAGAAATAAACCAATGAAATAAGAGCTCCTGATTGTGCTGTCTGGTCCTTGGGGAGGGACCAAGGCTCTGCTCAGGGGGGCTGGCTATTGGGATAAAAAGGAGTTTTGGGGTTGGGGGCAGAGCACTTTGTAAGGTTTGAGCCTGGGTCACAATTGAACGTATCCACCTTAAAGTATACTCATCCCAAAAAAAGGCCTTTACCTAAAGAGGTAAAATTGTCATTATATGCAGATGACATGATATTACATATAAAAATCCTAAAGACTACACACAAAACTACTAAAACTGATAAACGAATTCAGCAAGGTAGCAGGATACAAGATTAACATACAGAAATCAGTTGCGTTTCTTTACACTAACAATGAAATAAAGAGGGAACATTAAAAAAAAATCCCTTTTAAAATTGCATCAAAAAAATAAAATACTTGGGAATAAACCTGACCAAGGAGGTGAAAGAATTATATGCTGAGAACTGTAAAACATTAATAAAAGAAATTTAAGATGATTCAAAGAAATGGAAATATGTCCCATGTTCCTGGACTGGAAGAATTAGCAATATTAAAATGGCCATACTATCCAAAGCAATCTACAGAGTTAATGAGATCCCTATCAAATTATCCATGACATTTTTCACAGAACTAGAACAAATAATCCTAAAATTTATATGGAACCATAAAAGACCCAGAATTGCCAAAGCAATCCTGAGAAAGAAGAACAAAGCAGGAGGAACAACTCTCCTAGACATCAGACAATACTACAAAGCTACAGTAATAAAAACTGCATGGTATCGGCACAAAAACCGAAATATGGATCAAAAAAACAGAATAGAGAGCCCAGAAATAAACCCACACACCTACAGTCAATTAATCTTTGACAAAGGAGGCAAGATTATACAATGGGGAAAAGAAAGTCTCCTCAGCAAGTGGTGTTGGGAAAGCTGGATGCATGCAAATCAATGAAGTTAGAACATACCCTCCCACCATACACAAAAATAAACTCAAAATCGCTTAAAGACTTAAATGTTAGACATGACACCATAAAACTCCTAGAAGAGAACACAGGCAAAACATTCTCTGACATAAATTGGACCAATGTTTTCTTAGGTCAGTCTCCCAAGGCATTAGAAATTAAAGCAAAAACAAACAAATGGGACCTAATCAAACTTACAAGGGCTTTTGCACAGCAAAGGAAACCATAAACAAAACGACAGCCTACAGACTGGGAGAAAATATTTGCAAATGACGCAACTGACAAGGGCTTAATTTCCAAAATATACAAGCAGCTCATACAACTCAGTAACAAAAAAACAAATAACCCAATCAAAAAAAGGGGAGAAGACCTAAATAGACATTTCTCCAAAGAAGACATACAGATGGCCAACAGGCACATGAAAAGATGCTCAACATCACTAATTATTAGAGAAATGCAAATCAAAACTACAGTGAGGTACCACCTCACACCAGTCAGAATGGCCATAATTAAAAAGTCTACAAATGCTGGAGAGGGTGTGGAGAACAAGGAACCCTCCTACACTGTCAGTGGGAATGTAAATTGGTGCAGCCACTATGGAAAACAGTATGGAGGTTCCTCAAAAACTAAAAATAGAACTACCATATTACCCAGCAATCCCACTCCTGGGCACATACCCAGACAAAACTGTAATTCGAAAAGATACATGCACCCCTACGTTCATAGCAGCACTATTCACAATAGCCAAGACATGGAAACAACCTAAATGTGCCTTGATGCTTGAATGGATAAAGAAGATGTGGTACATATATATCATGGAATATTACTCAGCTATAAAAAAGAATGAAATAATGCCATTTTCAGCAACATGGATGGACCTAGAGATTATCACACTAAATGGAGTAAGTCAGAAAGACCGACAAATACCATATGATCTCACTTATATGTGGAATCTAAAATATGACACAAATGAACTTATCTACGAAACAGAAACAGACTCACAGACATAGAGAACAGATTTGTGGTTGCCAAGGGGGTAGTGGGTCACGGAGGAATGGAGTGGGTGTCTGAATCACTTTGCTGTACAGCAGAAATTAACACAACATTGTAAATGAACTATATTTTAATAAAATAAATTTAAGAAAAGAAAAAAGAAAGAAAGTCCTCTACCTATACAATTCCCAATATGCAGGGGTGTGCTGGGCCAGCTCACATTGACTTAATACAGCTGACTGTTAACACTTTCAAGAATGTTGTGAGCGGGTTCTTAACATAACCATTATTAAAAATTAAACTACATAAAATTACAATTAAATTATATTGAGAATAAAGATAACAAATATTCAGAAATCACCACTTCCTAATTACTTTATCTTGTCATTTCCTATACTCTGGGGGTTATTTACATCTATTCTGTCTACATGATGGAAATACTCTACTGGTGGCCTGTGCGTCTCCTCCCAACTTTATCTTCAGAGTCAACACCTTGGTAGCTTGAAATCGGTCATGGTGGAGAATTTATACGTGGAAATGGACAAATGCAATAAATAAGGACTTCATTTATTGTTGATTTTCTAGACTGAAAGTGACAGAGAAAATGTTAGTAACAGATTAAACTTAAAAGTGTATTGTGTTTATAGTCATTACACTGGGAGTGGCATAAAGAATTATGAAAATATTCCAGTTTTTGAAAATTATTATCCAATTCAGCAAAGAAGTTGCTTGTGTTGTTGACGAATGAAGTTCAGACCTATATTTATGTCGGAAAGACAGCTGCTCATCCACTACATCCACAGGTTGGCCATGGATAAGAGAGTTTGGTGAAAATTTTATTGATTGATTGATGCATGCATGCCACACCTCACGGCATGTGGGATCTTAGTTCCCTGACCAGGGATTGAACCCGTGCCCCCTGCAGTGGAAGCACAGAGTCTTAACCACTGGACTTCCAGGGAAGTCCCTGGTGAAAATTAATGAAAGCATTCTCTGAGTATCGATGGGCTACATGGAATTTACAGTATGAAGAGTGCATCTTTTATTTTTATTTGTAAATTTTGTTCTACACGTACTTTGTGTCAGTAGTTTATAATAAACGTATGTGATATACAGACACACATAATTTCCCCCCAGAGCACTGGTAAGTTGTTAAAACCTTACCATCACATGGGACAATATGGTTCCATGTGTGGGAAAATGGGGCCTGGATGGGATGCCTCAAAAAATACCCAAATAGGGCTTTCCTGGTGGCGCAGTGGTTGAGAGTCCACCTGCCAATGCAGGGGACACGGGTTCGTGCCCCGGTCTGGGAAGATCCCACATGCCGCGGAGCGGCTGGGTCCGTGAGCCATGGCCACTGAGCCTGCGTGTCCGGAGCCTGTGCTCCGCAACAGGAGAGGCCACAGCAGTGAGAGGCCCACGTACAGCAAAAAAATAAAAATAAAAAAAAATAAAAAACAAAAAAACCCCCAAATAAACAGGCCTCTTCATCACCAAGTAACAGAGCATGTACTCAGTTCAACTGCAACATGTAAACAGGCTACAGCCACAGCCTGTTTTTCTAAAGCTCTGTTAGAATACAGTAGGCTCTTCATTTACATATTTTCTGTGGTTGTTTCTGCACTAAAATGGCAGAGTTGTTGTTGTCACAGAGACCAGAAAGCCCTTCACAGGAAAAGTTTGCAGTCCTTGGGCTACAGAGAAGTGAAAAAGACCATCTGCGAATGACTCAAGTTTGTCCAAAATATTTTATAAATATTTTTCTAATTTTAATATTACGGTATTTTTTGCCAAACAGAAGTTTCTAATTTTATGGGTATAAATCTACCAATATAATGATTTCCTTTCCAAATGGTGAGCCAATTGTCAATATCTTTTATTCAACGCTTTATTCTTTCCCTGTCAGATTGAAATGTTACACTTAGTGTGTCTACACGGCTCTATTTGTTAGCGTGTCTACACGGTTCTGTTTGTGGACCATCTATTCTGGTCCCCTTGACTCATCTGTCTATTCTGGCATCAACAGTTATTATAGTTTAAAAATATGTTTAAATATCTGCATTTAATTCTTTCAGAATTTCTCCCCCTAGTCTCACTCTTCCAGAGAACTTTATAATCATTCAGTGGAGCTCCCCACATCCCTTAATTTCATGGTGATATTTGCTGGGAGTGTTATAAAATGGTAGATTTGCTAAGAATGGATTAATCAATGATACTGAAGCCAGGCACAGAGTGTATAGGAAAAACCCTTAAAGATCAATAACTATCTATCCTAAGTGCCTATTGTGTTTCAAGAGCTCTGGTGGGTTAAAAAAATAAAGGACCGTGCCCATACCTATCAATCATGGTGAGGTCTCAGAAGTCAAGTGCTCCCTGGAGCCTCAGGCCAGGTGAGGCAGCCTCTCAGGAGGAGGGCTTCCCAGGAGCCCTGACCCTCATGCACAGCAGATGCTCCTGGTACCAGGCACCTGTTAGCCTTTGTTACTTCATTTGATTTTTATCTTCTAATTGCAACACTTTAAAGTAAAAAACCCAACTACAAATATCCTAAAGCCGGACGCGTGAAAAGCACTGGCCACAGGGCTGAAGAGGAAAACATCCACGAAAGGTGCCTGCTGGGTGCACCTTGGGTGGGTGCGTGGGGACTCACTCACCGGGAGGGATGGAGTGGGCCGGGCCTGTCTGTGCAGAAGCACACCTGACTCCAGGCTGCGCCCTTACACTAGGTGAGCTCAGTCAGGCTCTATGTGGGGCTTGAACCAGCTTTCTCTCCCACAGAAGGAGGATAAAAACACACAGTAACTGCCATGAGGAGTAAGCTTCGTAACACTGAGCACCTCACATGTGCCGCTTCATTTAATCCTCCCAACAGCCCTATGCAGAGGAGGCCCTGAGGCTCAGCGGGAGGAGTGACCCATCCAGGGCCACTGCTGGTGAGACGCAGGACAGGGGTCTGCTGAGCAGGCCAGCTCCAGGGCCCAACTGCTAGGCTGTGCTGGTTCTTTAAAAACAAGCAAACACACACGCACACGTGCATACCCACCACACCCACACATGCACGCGCACACACATAGGTGAATGCACACACCCACATGTATACACACAGATAACTTACCTACGGGCACACATATACACACATACGATACCCACTCCCATATGTGCAGGCACATACACACTTACACACATGCACACACAGAGTTTGGGACCCTGCCACATTCCTTCATAGATTTTAGACTGATTGTCTGAGGGTAAGAAAGTCCAAAGAAACTAGTTCTTCAGTGGCGTACTGAACATTTTTTTTTTTTCACACTTGTGGGAAATTGAGGTGTATTTACTCTAAAGCACCTACACCTTTATTTAATTGTGCAAGCCCAATCTGCATAATAGTTCTTCCTTCTGACCACTTTGGAAGAGATGTTGCCCATACATGTATTTTAAAAAACTTTTCATGATGTGAATTTTCAAATAAACACAAAACAGAGAAAACAGTACAATGAACTCGCAACGTCCCAACGATCATGGATATTTGGCCCGTCCTACTTCGTCTGTTCATGCCCTCCCCATCCTCCACTTTCCCATCCCACACCCCTGGAGTGTTCTAAAGCTAATCCTAGACATCACTAACATTTCACTTGTAAATACTGTGGTGTGTATCGCTAGCAATAAGACGTTTTTATTTTCATAAACCTTAATTCCTTATCGGCTAGGACTCTGTTTAAGATGCCCTGATTCTATACGGACTTTTAGCAATGAGATAACACCCAGTGCCTAATGGAAAATACATAAGCACTCATTATCATCATATTCCTCTCTTGTTCCTTCAGTGAGAGTCTGGAAATGCTATGGAAACCAAGAGAAGCCTGGCACATGTGGGCTGCTGCTCTTTTGAAAACAGGGAAGATTAGAGAAAAAAAGAGAAATTTTAATTGAGGGAAAAAGTGAGTTCCCTGAGTTCAGGAGAATAACAGGATTTTTTTAAATGCCATCAATCGTCTCAGAAAGTCTATTACGACGTGAATGCCAAGTACGTAAGACTAAGTCCTGTTGGGGCCATTAAATAAGATATCTGTTGTGATCACAGAAAGAGGATTGGAAGGATGCTTGATTATGCTTTCCATTCAAACATCGATGGCTCCTGACTCCCCCTCGCAGGGCAAGTGCGGGACCCACACAGAGAGAAACCACAGCCCCAGCAAAGTCTCCACGTGGAGCGCTGAGCAGGGTGCTCGGGGGTGCATAGGGGAGGGAGGAAGAAGCATGTTTCAGCCCTGTGCCTGCCCAGCGGACTCAGCGCGTAGCAGGTAAGTGTGTGAATGAGTGAGAAGACCAAGGGAGGACATCCCAATGCTGCTCAAAGCTGGGCTGATCCCAGCCGAGCAGGGAGGACCCACAACCTCGTGCATGTGCAAGGGTGCCTGCAGGAGCCCCAGGTCACAGGGGTACTGGGGGCCTCCTTGCACCCAGACGCGGAGCAGTGTGCACACCTAGGCTGGGAGGCTGGCCTGATGCCAGCAGGTGTACAGGCTTTGCCTTGTGCCCTAGGTGTGATCACCAGCATGAACTCAAGGTGAGGAAGGCCGAAGGGAAGGTCCCGCCCCTCAATTACTGGGCCCAGGTCATCACGTCCGAGTGAGCTCCGGAGGAAAGTTTGTCCATCCTCATCTTAAAGGAGAAGAGGCCCAGCACTGGGGCCAGATGCCGTTATGTATGAGTTTGCGTCCCTCCCAAATTCATATGCTGAAATCCGACCCCCAGCCTTTGGGAGGTGATTAGGTCATGAGGGGGGCTCCTCAGGAATGAGATTAGTGTCCTCACGAAAGAGATCCCAGAGTGCTAGCGAGCTCTCCCTCTGCCCTGTGAGGACACAAGGAGAAGGTGGCTGTCTGCAACCTGGAAGAGGCCCCCACCGGAACCCGACCACGCTTGCCCCTGATCTTGGGCTTCCAGCCTCCAGACTGTGAGAAAGACATGCCTGTTGTTGATAAGCAGCCCAGTCTATGACACTCTGCTATGGCAGCCCGAACAACAACAGCGATTCAGGAAAGCAGGGGCACCAGAGGCCGACCCCAGGCCTGCCCCAGGCAGATGCAGGAGAATGAAGAACACGTTTCCCAGGGAATTGGAACTTTCTGCATTCAGTGCCCAAACTGAAAAGCTAGCGCATTCGAGATGGAAACTTTGTAAAATGCAGCCACTCTTCCCCGAGAGATGTTCTGCAGGATGGGACCCCTGCTCTGCTCTGACGGTGCTGTTGGCGGCTTGCGGTGCTGGGCCTGGCCTCTCTCTATGTGGTGCTGGTGTGGCCTGTGGGGGAAGTGCTGGGGGAGGGGGTTCAGCCAGCCTACCTGCCTCTGGGGTGCCCTCCCCACCACAGCTGAGCCCAGCCCTGCTCCCCCAGCGAGCGGCAAGGCAAGGTCCTAGTAGCCCCAAGTTGGGACTGATTTAGATTTCAATAAAGGTGCGCTGAACGTGGATGGGAATGATTGAAACACCACTTGCAAAGGCAACCTGGCTGTGAAGCAGGATTTGTACTCAGTCCCATCCCTAACTTGCCTCCAGAGGAGCGTGACCCCAGGAGAAGACACACCCTCTCCTTGGCCCAGGAACTGAAGAGAAAAATGAATGAGTAATCTGCTCCTCAGTTGTAAAGAAAAGAGTTTTAAAACTAACGACATAAACCAGGCTCAGTGTGACAGGAGGTGAGTATTGCTTGAGGGAGCGGGTCATCCAGACAACTGAATTACTCAGCAAGCCCCGGGTCTTATCTCAGATTTTAGAGCACTCTCACCCAGCATACCACTGGAACTGAATTGGCTTTTTTTTTTTTTTTAAGCAATTACGATGCAGAGGTTTGAGGGGGACTGAAATGAACAGAGACGCAGCCCCGCGCCCCAGGACCCATTCTTGGAATCACTGCAGAGGACGGACAGGGGCCGTGCTTTCTGAGTGCCGTGACCGTGTGTTGCTCCTTTATGTCTGGCACCGAGGCCAACGGAGACCCGGTACCTACAGGCCACCTTGAGCTGACAACCAGGGAGGGAACGACATGCCCGCTGGGACCCATCACAGCCTCGGCACCAACAGCATCTCGAAGGCCTGCACTTCTACTGGGCTTCGGGGTCTGTGTCAGGGGGAAACCCTGGTCTTCTGTGTCACCTTCGCAGGCTGAGGTCCCGCCAGGCTGACCTGCATGGTTCAGGGCCTGGCTGTCACAGTCCTTACTCTCTCCCTCCCGCCCCCATCTATGTGCAGAGATGCCGATGGAGCCAACGCAGACTTCGGCTGCGCTCGGGGAGGAGGTGCTAGGTAGCGCCTGAACGGCTGAGCGGGTGGCTGAACGGGCAGCCGAGACGGAGAGCCCGACCTCGTCCTGCCCGGGAAGCAGGCGTGTGTTTTGTCAACAGCCACTGGCCACCACTGTTTCCATAAGGCAGCCTCAGGAATGGTGTTTCTACAGGGTGGAGCTCAGACAAATGAACCCACCCCCGGGGCCACTGTAGGCGCGAGGAGACCCTCTGTGACAACAATGAAGGAAGGGTCCCCGCCCCCCCCCCCCCGAGTCCAGCAGGTCACAGAAGGTCAGAGCTAGAAGGTACCAGGGGGTGTGTATTCTGCACCGGTCTCAACCGGCCCAGGCCCAGATGCCACCCACACTCAGGGAGGGAGACGGCCTGTCTCAGGACTTAATTCGGGGTTGCCCCCTCCTCCACTAAGGCCGTGTCCTCTGCAGCAGGCAGAGCATCGGTCACGGGCTGATCACACCTGTCCTCGTTCGTTCACCAAACATCTTCTGTGTCCATCACCAGCCATGCAGCAGGAGGCACTGGGGACACAGCAGCCGTCGGAGGACCAGACTCCAGAGAGCAAATGTCAGCAGGACAAGGGCAGAGCCAGCACATGCGGTGCAGGCCAGAGGCGGGGAGTGGATGGGCAGGATGGGGTGGTGGGGAGGTGCACGGCACGCACTTCTGCACTGCACCGAAGCAGCCCCCAGCTCGGCATGTGCACCCGTGTGGAATCGTTACGGAAACAGGTTCCCTTCCGGTGCCCACATCCTGCAGGCAGAGGGTCACCCCACTCACCCCTGGGGGAGCCCGTCCACATGCGTGGCTTTCAAGACCCGCCATTTGCCCAAGGCACTGAAATGTGTGCACCCGGCCGCCAGGTCCACTTCTCTACTGGATACGTCACAGGCGCCCTCAAACTGAGCTCCTGACCCTCCCCCCAGCACCCACTCCCCCGCGATGTCCCAGATCTAGGAAATTGCACTCCTTCTCCCGACGCACAGGACAAACCTCCGGAGTCCTCAGGGACCCCTCTCCTCTCGGCACCCGCATCTGATGTGTCAGCACGTCCTCTTGACTCTACTTTAGGAACCAGCTGCTTTCAACACCTCCACTGCTACTCCCCCGCCCCAGTCAGGGTCACCTTCACCTCACACTGCAATGGCCTTCTAACTGCCCCCCCCCGCCTCTGCCCTCTCCCCACTCCAGCCACACTCAGTCACTCCGATCCAGCTGTCAGAGTGACCCTGTCCACATGGTGGTTCAGACCATGCCCCTCCTCTGCTCAGAATCCCTCCGGGGCGTCCCACCACCATCAGTCCTGACGACAGTCCACAAAGCTCGGCGCAATCTGGCCTTGCCGCGTCTCGGGCACCACCGGGCACACTGCATCACCACCTGCGTGTCGACAAAACCCCAGTGGGAGCGCTAGACGAGGAGGACCGGGGTCTCCTAGGCGCCTGCCTGCTCTGTGCCCACCCAGCCCCACAGTAGGCTGTCTGGAGCTGGGTCTGGAAGAGGAGTGGGGTCCGGACAGGCCAGAGAGCGCAGAGGAGCATCCAGGCCAGCAAGGCCCCTTCCAGGATGTGGACGTACCACACAGGCCACAGTCAGGAGAGCATCCAGCTCAGCTCCACGTCCCAGCCGAGGATGCTGAGGTCCAGAGAGGAGCCCTGACTTACTAAGTGCTGAGAAACATGAACACCCACCAGGTTCATCCCGCGCTTCCAACAGTCAAGCCGGCTGTGGTGTGTGGATGCACGGCCTTCACTGCTCCCCTGCACGAGTGGCTGGGGTGGTGCCGGCTGGCGCGGGGACTCTGCCTCTGCCCGTGGCGCAGGGGATGCAGCCGGCCTGACAAGCCGACCCTGGACCTTTAATAGGGCCGATGCACTCCGGGGCTTTTAAAGGACTAATTGAGGAGCGTCTAGTTTTAAAAGACGTCAATTTCAAGTGATTTAAAATGTTAAGTTTTTGTATTTTCAGAATTTGTTCCACTAATGTATTGCATAATAGTTATTATTTTAAAGGCAGAAAGAAAGTGATTTGGGGGGCGGGTAGGGGGACCTCGGAGATGACTTGATCACTTAAAGTCAATTTTTTTGCATAAAGCAAGTCAATGCTCCTCTCTTCTCCCTGATTAAAAAAAAAAAAATCCGTGAAACTGTTTTACAGAGAATCAGAAAAGAACCAGGGCAGAGGAAGGGTTTAGGGTCATCAAAAAGAAGAGCATGTCTGCAGAGAAGGCCACAGGGAACAGCTGATCAGAGAAAACAAACCTTGGGTAAAACTGTTCCACAGACAAGCCAGACTGGAGCACAGTCCCTGCACTCCACCAGGAACCCGACAGAGGGACTTCGGTAGAGCTCAGCACCTCGGTGGTGACTACAGGACAAGACATCACAGTTACCTGCTTTTCCTTCCTGGCGTATGTACCCTGTCACCTAGATCAATGCCTAGCCAGTAGCAGGCATTTAATAAAGATGGGTTCAACAGACGATTATTAGCTAAGAGTTATGAAAGGGAGCAGAAATTACCAGAGAAGTAAACAATCTGAAAACACTGAAAAAACCCTTCCATCTACAATAGCATCAAAAAGAATAAACTACTTAGGAACAAATATAACCAAGGAAGTAGACTGAAAACTACAAAATACTGCTGAAAGAAGCCCTAAATAAATGGAAAGACATCTGTGTCCACGGATGGGAAAACTTCATGATGTTAAGACAGCGATACTCTCCAAGTTGACCCACAGATTCAGCAAAATCTCTATCAAAATTCCAACTACCCTTTTTCCAGAAATTAACAAGCTGATCCTATAATTCATATGGAATTGCAAGGAACCCTGATTAGCCAAACCAATTTTGAAAAAGAAAAAGTCAGAGGACCCACATATCCCTGATTTCAAAACTTACTACAGGGCTTCCCTGGTGGCGCAGTGGTTGAGAGTCCACCTGCCGATGCAGGGGACACGGGTTCGTGCCCTGGTCCGGGAAGATCCCACATGCCGCGGAGCGGCTGGGCCCGTGAGCGATGGCCGCTGAGCCTGTGCGTCCGGAGCCTGTGCTCCGCAATGGGAGCAGTGAGAGGCCCACATACCGCAGAAAAACACAAACAAATGAAAAAACTTACTACAAACCTTCAGTAATCAAAACAGTGTGTTACTGACATAGGGAGAGACCTATGGACCAGTGGAATAGAGTTGGGAGTCCAGAAACAAGCTTATACATTTATGGCCAATTGATTTTAGACAAGGTGTCAAAACCATTCACTGGGGAAAGAACAGTCTTTGCAACAAATGGTGCTGGGACAACTGGACAGCCACGTGCAAATGAATGAATTTGGACTCTTACCTCACACTACATACAAAAACTAATTAAAAATGGATCCAAGTCCTAAACGTATAGAGCTAAAACTATAAAACTCTTAGAAGAAAACATAGGTTTCGGGACTTCCCTGGTGGTGCAGAGGTTAGGAATCCACCTGCCAATGCAGGGGACACGGGTTCGAGCCCTGGTCCGGGAAGATCCCCCATACTGCGGAGCAACTAAGCCCATGTGCCACAACTACGGATGCTGGAGTGCCTAGAGCTTATGCTCCGCAACAAAAGAAGCCACTGCAATGAGAAGCCCACACACCAAAACAAAAAGTAGCCCCCACTCTCTGCAACAAGAGAAAACCTGTGCGCACCAACGAAGACCCAATGCAGCCAAAAATAAATAAATTAATTAATTAAAAAAAAAACAAAACAGGGCTTCCCTGGTGGTGCAGTGGTTGAGAGTCCGCCTGCCGATGCAGGGGACGTGGGTTCGTGCGCCAGTCCGGGAGGATCCCACATGCCGCGAAGTGGCTGGGCCCCGTGAGCCATGGCCGCTGAGCCTGTGCGTCCAGAGCCTGTGCTCTGCTACGGGAGAGGCCACAACAGTGAGAGGCCCGCATACCGCAAAAAACACAAAAAAACAAAACTTTTGTGCACCAAAGGGCACTATCGATAAAGTGAAAGAAAAACCCACATAATGGAAGAAAAAGTTTGCAAATCATATTAACCGATAAGGGTCTAGTATCCAGAATATTTAAAGAACTCTTACTCAACTCTTGTTGTATGATTATAACTCAATAATAAAAGACAAACAATCTAATTTAAAAGTGGGCAAAAGACTTGAATAGACATGTCTCCAAAGAACATATAAAATGGCCAAGAAGCACATGAAAAGATGGTCAACATCACTAATCATAAGGGAAATGAAAATCAAAACCACAATGAGATACCACTTCTCATCCAGTAGGATGGTTATAATTTTAAAAAAGTGCTGGTAGAGAAATTAAAATCCTCACATCTTGCTGACAGAAATGTAAAATGGTCTGGCCACTGTGAAACAGTTCGGCAGTTCCTCAAAAAGTTAAACACAGTTACCATATGACCTAGCAATTACACTCCTAGGTATACAGCCAAAAGAACTGAAAACACATGTCCACACAGAAACGTGTGCACGGGTGTTCATAATAGCTATTAAGTAGAAACAACCCAGCTGTCCACCAACTGATGAATGACTAAACAAAATGTGGGAGAGTGTTTAGTCACATAAAGGAAAGAAGCACTGACACCTGCTATAGTACGGACGAACCTTGAAAACATCAAGCTAAATGAAAGAGGCCAGTCACAAAAGGTCATACGTTGTATCATTCCATTTATATGAAACGTCCAGAAGAGGCAAATCCAGAAACAGAAAATAGGTTGAGGAGTTGCTAAGGGCTGGGAGGGGTGGGGGAATGGGGCCGACTGTGTAATGGGTACTGGGATTTCCCTCTGGCGTGATGCCAAAGTTCTGGAATTAGATCGTGGTGACAGCTGCACAACACTGTGAAGGCACTGAAAGCCATGGAATTGTACACTTAACAACAATTTAAGCAGTGACATTTATATTATGTAAATTTTACCTCCAAGAAAAAAAAACAGCAAAGAATGATCCAGGTACTGTAGTTGAATAAAAGTCTAGAGTTAACAAAAGGATCGAAATACAAAAGTTCATGGGACTTTCCCAAGACCCACTGACCTTGTTTCTCTGGGTTGCGGACCTGGGATGGCATGTCCTGGATTTCCAGGGTCCATTCCCCCTCGGCCTTCTCTCCCCAGCAGTGCACGGTCATGAACTCCCAGTTTGTAAAGCCTTCGTTGGAATGATCCAGCAACCTGCAATCGGAAACGTGGGGTCAGGACACAGGGTCCCCAGAGGGATGGTGGCCGGGGTGACCAGCCCACCGAGGGCTCTCCTGCCTGGGAATTATGCCCAGGTGACTGCACAGCTGGCTGACGTGCCTCCCAGGGCAGAAGGGGCCTGGCCCGTGGCTGGCGTGAAGGTGCAGGAGACGCTGATGCCTTCAGGCCCTGGCTGTGCAGCACAGCCCTGCATGGCACCTTCACCTCCGTGACCTCACCGGGTCTCCAAACACTCTGAAAGGAAGGCAGTCAGGCTGCACAGGTGGCGCCAGCATAGGGCAGCGGCTGGGTCAGCGGTGGGCTCCTCCCCCAACCCCAATTCACAGACCAGAGGCCCCGGGAGTAGGCATCTACTGCAGGTCCCCCCTCCAGTGACTGGCTGAGATGGAATGCCCTCAAGGGCATTTTGACTCCTGTCCTGGGTTCTCTCCATCACCAACGAATGCCCCCATGTTCCACCCCAGGAGGCATCCTACAGAGCCTGTGACCCCCAGGTCCTGGATGGAGGCTGGGCCACACCATCCTTCCCCCAAAGCCGCAAGGTCATCACAAAGGAGGCCTTTCTAAAATGCTGGTTTATGGAACGAAGGAATCTTTCACATTTGTCTGAGAGCCAGCTCTTGTGGTTCTTCTCCAGAAGATACAAGCAAGAAAAAATGAACAACTACTCAAACTTGTGGGAAAGATGTTGTCCCTTAATCTCCAGGGCTTAGCAGGTTTCCACAGCTGCATTTGGGGGAGAGAACACAACAGGCCTGGTGGTTTTCCACTGCGGGCAGGAGGCACCCCTGGGCGCTCCTCCTATGGCCCGTGTCCCCTGCAGGTGCAAGAGCCCCCTCGGTCCTTCCAGACTGGAAGAAGGTCCTTCCTGTTGGACCTTCAGCCCCGGTCCATTTTCTCACGCTTGGTTCAGGTCGAAACAGGGAGCAACTCATGGACACCCTCCCTCTCCAGCACCCAGGGCCCCTCAGTCTCTGTAGAAGGAACAATTCTGGACTCTTCCTTCACAGCCTAATTTTCTATCTCTATTTTGGAATAACAATTTTTTAATGTAGAGGCTCTTTACTGTTCATCAGAAATTCAGATATATGTTTTGTGTGATGTCAGATTCAATTCTCAATTGGGGGTTCTCCAAACAGCCATTGTACAAAAATGTTCATCAAGGAAATGTGCTTTGCGTGGAGAACAGTGCGGGGAGGGGAAAATCTCTACTTTCTTCTAAGAAACCACAAGGGTCAAGGCTGATCTTCACACACGATGCCAGACTGAATCTAGGGCACTGGGGACGGAACAAAGACAAGCTCTTTCAAGGGCTGAGGTACTTAAGATGTCAGCTTACTCGGAGCAAAAAACACCTGGAAACCCGAAAAAAGCTTCTGAATTTAGCAAGATGTGAAATAAAGTAGAAGGTAATCGATCCCACACTTGATCTTAGCCAAAAGGCCGAGAAGCGACTGGGTCCTAAAACACAAATTCTTGGTATAATCACACAAACTGCCTTGGAAAAAACCAAATTCCCAA
The DNA here is from genome assembly GCF_963455315.2 of Globicephala melas. Classification (NCBI taxonomy): domain Eukaryota; kingdom Metazoa; phylum Chordata; class Mammalia; order Artiodactyla; family Delphinidae; genus Globicephala; species Globicephala melas. The sequence continues at coordinate 29,985,428 of NC_083315.2, forward strand.
GACTCAGATGACGGCCCGGTGGCTCTGGACGGGTTGAGCATGCTTGATGGTGCTGGCTCAGCGTGACCCGGGGAGCGGGCAGCTGTGAACCAGGTGAGCTCAGCAGTGCCCGCTCTCTCATCCCAGGGGCTCCAACCCTGGGCCTGAGCAGAGGAATGGAAGTTAGGAAGGGATAACACAGAGCCGGGTGCTGGAAGGTTTCTGCTGACGGCTAGGCAGGTGTAAGCAGGATGGGAGCACAGCCAGCCCCTGAGCCAGGGACCATGCCAGCATTTCCACCTGTATCATCACATCTAGTTCTTATAATACTCTTAACTGTGAGGGAGGGGTCACAGGACGTTTCCAGAGTTGAGGAGTGGTGGCCAGCTCCCAGATGCCCCGCTGGGAGGTGAAGGAGCAGGTTGTGAGCTCAGGCCTCTGGGCTCCACAGCCCACGCCAGCCCTTCCTGGTCACTGCGGCCCCCACCCCAAGCCTCCTCGTGCTCAAGGTCAATGCAGGCCACCATTTGGAGTCTGCACCCAGCTCCTGCCTCAGATTCAAGGGTTGTCAACTTGGATGCCTCTAGGCATCTGGTCTGGAGCAAACGGGGATCCAGCGAGGTGACCTCATGAGAGCCTGGGCACGAGCGGCCCACACCTGGCCTCAGTGCTGGTGCAAGGACAGGGCCCTGCGGTGCTCTAGTGAGTATTTGCCCTGGAACGTGAGCCCAGTATTGGACAGCTTCCAATTTTTCAAGAAACACTAGAAATTTGGACTTTTAAAGGCAATCTCTAAAAGTTCTGATTAATAATAACAACTCTGGTTGCAAAACAGCACAAAGCTGTAGCTTGCCAGCCGGCACCCTCAAAATACTCGTGCCCAACGTGGCATCCCACGTGCAGAGGGTGGCCTGGGCCCACCTTCAGAGGGGAGATGCCACCTGTCACTCTTGTGCTGTGAGGGGGGAACCCAGCAGGGGCCAAGCTTGGTGCCCAAGCCCTGGGAGCTGATGAAGCCAGGGTCTGGTCCCCGGGTGTGTCCAGCGCACTGAGGACAAGCCCAGGGCTGGGCCCACAGTCTCCTGCCACAGAGAGACCGGGCTGCTGGGGAGGCGGGGGGGGCGGTGCCCAGGAGGACACAGCATACTCCCCTCTCTCTGATGGAGGCCGACTGCCTCTCTCTGTGTCATGCAGAGCAGCTGGGGACAGAGGGGCATCAAGAAAAAGGGCCCCTCTCCTGCCTGGTCCTGTCTGGAGGCTGTCACTCACCCCCATTTCTGAATCCTGCAGCCCCAAGAAAGGGCTGCAGTCCTGGGCAACGGACCCAAATGAGGCCAGGGGGCCCAGGTGCAGCACGCAGGCAGCGGGGGCTGCGGTCCAGCAGGCAGGGCAGTCTCAGGGTGCATCCTGAGGGGTACTGGGCACGACTGCCAGTTCCGTTTTTCAAGAGAAGCGGGAAATGCTGATTTGCCCGTGAAACCTTTTTTCTCCCTCTGCCTCGTAGCTGGAAGGAGCCGGAAAAGGAGGCCCAGGACCCTCTAGCCTCCCCCGAGCTCCCGATACCCCTTCACTCCGATGACCCGCAAGTCACATAAACGCAGCAAAGCGCTTCTTCTTGTCTCGAAGTCTGTCGAAGAAAGGACTCCACAGCCTTGCACAAACCGGGCACCACAAACTATGCACCGGGCTCCAAGAGTCCAGAGCCTCCCTCTCAGAGCATCTGCTCCACAGGGACCATCCTAGTGCATGGGCAAGACCTCCGCAGAGAGAGGCCTCCCAACACCTATGCGTCTGTCTCCCTCAGAGCCTCCTGCCCGTGCAGGCTCTACCCCAGGACACACAACAGTGCTCCTCTGACACACGTTCTCACTTAAAATGCAGAATGAATACGATAAAAATGATCTCCAGTGACCTCAGCAATGAAGTCATAGCCAGAATTCCATGCATTTCTCCACTAAGCAATGAAACCACCACAAACCTTTGTCACTACTTACTGCCTGAAACGGAGAGTTTCCCAGGGCAGCTTTGAAGGGCAGGTTGCAGAAGGCTATTTTTTCAGGTCTGTTGGGTCTACGTGTGAGTGTCTTCAAGAGGCAGAAACAGCTAGACCCCCAATGTGCCAGGTGCCTTACAGGGCCATGTGACCTTGAGGTGAGCCCGGCTCCTGCCCCGGCCCCCCAGGCCAGCCTAGATTTACCTCTTCGCCAAAAGCTGAGACTTGGTCCCTGAGGGAGAAATCAAGTGGATCTGCAGGTCTCCTCGGCGTGGGTGGGAGATGGTGATGCGGGCCACCACGTGCTCCAGGTAGCTCACACGCTGGTCCGAGTGGTCGGCACAGGCGGTGGTCAGGGCACTGGTCCTCAGCGTCTGCACCACGGGGATGCTCCTGGTGGAGGAGGGAGGGGCTTAGTACTTGGCACCTGAAGCCCTCAGTCGCACACGAGGGGGACGGATCCAGGCCTCCCGGCCGCAGCCCCTTGGTCTCACACTCAGAAGTGCCTGTCGGGGTTACATCACCTGCCCAGAAGAGGTTTATCATTCTGGAGTTTGCTTAGAGACATTTTTTTTTTTTTTGCTCAGAGACATTTAAAGAATGTCTTCTTGTGCAGACTCAGCTAACGTACCCATGGATCCGGCCCCTCGGTGCTCTAACCCTTTGGCCAGCTCATCTCCTCAACGCCTGGGGTCTGCAAGGCTTTAAAACCCCAGCACTTCTGTCTCAAAGACTGGCCTTGAAGATAGAAGTCGTGATGCTGAATGATAACAACAGCAAACATTTCCTGAGTTGCCTGCGTGCCGGACACCAGCCCCCGCTGTGAGAATTCACGAGGACCGACCCTTTTGATCCAGAGAGAGATCGAGGACCGTGCCCAAGGTCACAGAGCTACTGAGAGGCAGAGCTGGGGTTTGAGGCTCTGAGTCCCCAGAGATGCCCAGCTTGTGTGGACCCACACTCGTGTTCAAGATACTAGGAAAGAGGAGACAGACAAGGGACCCAGGGCCAGACCTGGCCTCTTGTGCTGAATGCACTGGTCGAGGCCACAGTGACTGGACAGGAGATGGTCTGCTCAGGACCGTCTGCTTGAAGGCTGGGGGCCCCTTCCTCCCCCGCCCCGTGAAGGGAATGGATGACAGTTCTCTGTACAAACTCAGGGGAGCTTTATCATCTGGGGTGGAATCTGAGGACAGGCACCAAGCCCCAGTCATTCAGGACTCAGTTCCACCAGGATTTTCTCACATGCTCCCCAGATGGAGCAGACAAGCCTGCACACGACGCTGCTGCAGAGCCCCAGCCAGGCCACCCTCTGAGTCTGCACCACCGCGGCTCACCCTAATGGTCTGTAAACTGAACAAAGGCCACCCTCCGCCCAGCAGCACAGGAATAATTCCCCGCCGCTTGGCTAGCGCTCTGTTTATTATGGGGAGCGCTTTTCCCATTATGCCCGACTTCCCTCTGGGGCAGCGTGGGCTCACTATCCAGGAATTACGTCGCTTGGTTCGACTGGGCCCGAGTCATAAAAAACAATCAAAACACTTATAAACAGTGATGTAATTCCCTCAGAGACTCTCTAAATATTTGAAAACATGATTTGCATACATCCTAAATTGATTTAGAGATGCTGATTTCTTCCACTGCCTTCTCCCAAGTTTCACTGTCTGTGTTTACAGGTCAGTGGGCCCCCCGCTGCGGGAGACTCAGAGCAGAAAAGAAAGCTCTGGAGAGTTCCAGCCCCACCGGGCACTCATGTATCTCCAGGTAAACTATTCCCGGCCCTCTTGCACTAAGAAGGCAGCGTGGGTGCTGGGGGGAGGGGACCCCTCCGTGTGAAGACCCACTAAACAACCCCATGCTCTCCTGGGCTGAAGAGCAAGATGGGGGTGAAACAGAAACAAAAGTCATAATGGGGCTTCCCTGGTGGTGCAGTGATTGAGAGTCTGCCTGCCGATGCAGGGGACACGGGTTCGTGCCCCGGTCCGGGAAGATCCCACATGCCGCAGAGCGGCTGGGCCCGTGAGCCATGGCCGCTGAGCCTGCGCGTCCGGAGCCTGTGCTCCGCAGCGGGAGAGGCCACAGCAGTGAGAGGCCCCCGTACCGCAAAAAAAAAAAAAAAAAAGTCATAATGAAGTTTTAAATTCTGTATCTACCCCCACTCCCAACCATTTGCCAATTAGGATGTGGAGCAATCACCCTGCTCTAGAAACAGACATGGGATCCCAGCCAGGAAACCTTAATCTTAGGGATGAGGTTCAGGCATTCAGAGAATACGAGCAGGAGAAAAAAGAGGGCGGCCCGACCCCCCTCACGGCCGCCTCCCTGGGCCCAGCCCTGGTGTGGACATCTAGAGGAAAGCGCAGTTCAGGGCATGTGACATCCTCAACAAGACTGTCAAAGTCTCTTGCAATCTGCTGTTTTTACTCTGGCTCAGGGACCCCAGCTGCCAGGCCCCTGAGGTCACAAAGGTTGGCCAGTCTGACGCACAGAAGTTGCAGGGTTTAGGTTAAACAATGCACAGAAACACAAACACAGATAAGTTGTACTTTAATCACCAAAAGTGATTTAGAGAGATCTTAAAGCTCCCAAGATAACCGAAAATGTTCCTCTGCTACTAAACTCCGAAATTGTTGTCTCTGCACAAAGCCATCTTCCCAGGACCTAGGGGAACCGAGCAGTAAAAGGTCCTATAAGACCTCCCTCCAGACCCAGTGATATTCAAGCTCTGGGGGCTGCCCTCCTTAGAAGAGGGCTCTGGGGACAGAGACGTGGCACCTCCTGCTGAGCCACACGTCAGACTTAATTATGGACCTTCCAGATGTTCCTTCATCCTAAGGGCCCTCAGCAGCTCCCTTCTGAGGGGGGAGGGCGACCAGCCCACAGGCTTCATAGTAACTTCCTGGTACCTCCCTCCAGTATTCTCTAGTACATAATACCATCTAATTGCTTGAAAATGCATAGAAACAAGTTCGCAGTTTACTAAATTCAAGGCGCTCACAATGCTTAGACTCTTATGGCATCAGTGACATTCAGAGCCAGAGGCAGAAATGTTTTCTAGTAAATCAAGTGGCTGGGAAAAGCAGGAGAAGGTGGGCCATGGGCAGAAGCTCTCTCCCTCCCCGCGTCTTTCTGCTCAAGCTGGGAAGCCACTACAGGTCAGCACACGCAGACCTCCTTTCACTGCACTTGGCTTAATTGCGTTCTGTACAAATTGAAGGTCTACAGCAACCCTGTGACAAGCAAGTCTGTCGGCGACACTTTTCCAAAAGCATCCGCTCACTTACTGTCACGTTTTGGTAATTCACACAATACTTCAAACACTTCAGTATTATTGTTAAAAGTTCTGGTGGTCTGTGATGAGTGATCTTTGATGTTACTATCGCAAAAAGATTATGACTCACTGAAGGCTCAGATCATGGTGAGCCTTTTTTGGCGATCAAGTATTTTCTATTAAGGTATGTACACTGTCTTTTTAAACATAATGCTGTTGCACACTTAACAGAGTACGGCACATTGGAAACATAACTTTTATATGCACTGGGAAACCAAAAAATTCATGTGACTCGTTTTATTGCAGTGGTCTGGTACTGAACCAACAATATCTCCAAGGTCTGCCTGTATTCCTCACTCCCACCTTGAAGACCTCTCCCAGCTCAGCTGCAAGGCCAGACCTGTGCCTTGGCCCTGAGCATCCCCAGGGTGACGCCACCTTTCCACGCGCAGGGCTGGGGCCAAGCGGGCAGTGCTCAGTTCCTCCCCTGACAGTCCTGAGGTCACGTGGAGCTGGAGACCCAGCAGAACCAGAAAGCAGCAGTGTCCTTCCCCCTGTGGTATTAGGCATCTGTCTGGGGGAGAAGAGGCTGCTGCAGAGCCGAGGACCATGACAACGGAGGGTCATCCATGAAGGTCAACCAGAAGGTCAACCAGGAAATCCCTGCACCGACCTTCTAAAGGGTCATGATTGGATGGAGAGGGGTTAATGGGCACAGACTTATTAGACTTAGGAAGGCAACATGGCCTGTGGGAGGGCCTGGGGCCATCTGTATGGGGACAGCAAGGAGGTTCTGAGTCACTTCCTGGGTCTATGTTCCAGGATGACCGTTTTGGGACAGAGGGTCATGAGAGTCTGAGGCAGCGATTCTGTGACTTTCTTACTCAGGTTAGTCCACATTTAGGATTTTCCTTAGATGAAATTACTTTTGATTATCAAACCACAGACGATCATTTAGGCTGCAAATAAAATTGAGCTGAAAAAAAAAAAAAGAGGCTAATCCAGTATATTAATTCGGACAGGGCTGCCCATGATTAATTGCTATAAGGTGTTTTAAACACAGTGTTTAAATTTATGGCACATGTTTCTCTTCTATGTGAAATGAAGGGGCTAAATCAGCTGACTTTAAACATTCCTTCCAATTCTAAGGTTCAATCTGATGGGGGTGGGGGGAGACAAGGAAATTACAGTCAATCCTCATTATCATGAGTCCATATTTGCAAATTCACCTACTCACTAAAATTTATTTATAACTTCAAATCAATACTTGTGGTGCGTTTGTGGTCATTTGCAGAGAGAGAGGCAGAATATGTGAACTGCCCAGTGTGTGTGTTCCCAGCTGAGGTCAAACAAGCTCATACTATAAACAAATGTCCTTCTTCTGGTCTACCGAGTGCCACGTTTTTCACATTTTTGTGCTTTCTGTTGGTGGTTTCACTGTTTAAAATGGCCCCAAGCACAGTGCTGCAGTGCTGGCTAGCATCCTAAGCACAGGAAGGCACTGATGTGCCTTGTGGAGAAAATCCATGTGTTGGTTCAGGCATCATCCAGGCCTGAGTTACAGTGCCGCCGACCATGGCTCATTGTCAAATAAGTCAACTATACATTTTAAAGTGTCTCTAGACAGAAACACATATAAAACAAGTTTCTGTATTGACCGGTTGACAAAAGTGTCGTGACCAGAGGCTCCCAGGAAGACGGTGCTGCATTCATGAAGTCAGCATTTGTAGTGACATCATAGAACACAACTACTGTGAACAATGAGAATCATGGTATCATTCAGCTTCAACTGCTTGTCTTAGAAGTAGGGAGCGCTCACAATGTGGGGGAAACAGGTTTTTTCTTTTTTTGGTTAATTATTTATTTATTTTTGGCTGCGTTGGGTCTTCGTTGTTGTGCGTGGGCTTTCTCTAGTTGTGGCGAGCAGGGGCTACATTTTGTTGCGGTGCGTGGACTTATCATTGAGGTGGCTAATCTTGTTGCAGGGCACAGGCTCTAGGCGTGTGGGCTTCAGTAGTTGTGGCGCGCAGGCTCAGTAGTTGTGGCGCACGGGCTTAGCTGCTCCGTGGCACGTGGGATCTTCGTGGACCAGGGCTCAAACCTGTGTTCCCTGCATTGGCAGGTGGATTCTTAACCACTGCTCCACCAGGGAAGCCTGGGGAAACAGGTTTGCATCAAAAAATAAGATAAGGGGACTTCCCTGGTGGTCCAGTGATTAAGATTTCACCTTCCAACGCAAGGGGTGCAGGTTTGATCCCTGGTCAGGGAGTTAAGATGCCTTGTGGCCAAAAAACCAAAACATAAGACAGAAGCAATATTGCAACAAGCTCAATAACTATTTTTTAAAAATGGTCCACATCAAAAAGTCTTAAAAAAAAAAAGCTAAGGAGGACAAGGGCTGCAGGAAAACAAACAGTTAACTAAAGGGATATGAGGAGACAGAACAAAGGTCAAGGGCCTGGGTACGGTCATCCCCAGCGCAGGACTGCAGAGCACCCCTTGAGTTTCCTCAAGGCACCCAGGCCCATGTAGGATGCCATGATGGAGGAAGCCAGGAGCAGCGGCCTCATACAGTAGCCGGCGGGCATGGATCAGATGCCCTGGAGAGGGGCTGGGAGGGCAGGGAACCTGCACAGTACAGAGCAGGAAAGAGGGGCTTCTAGCTGCCTGAAGAGCCGTGAGCCCCAGTTGTGTGCCACAGCCCCCCTGCAGAGCCCTGGAGTCGGGCCGGCATGGGTCCAGCCACACAGGTGCTCCGGGCCAGCCCAGCTGACCTGCTGCACGACTGACACCAGGGCCCGGCCCCTTGGGTGGTGGCAGCTGACTGAGACTGCAGGAGCCTGCAGGTAGCCAAGGCCAAGGTGCCTTCCCGTCTCAGTGCCAGCGTGCCCCGTAGCCGGGATGCAGAGGGATGGAGGGAACGTGTCCTGGGGGACGTGGTTCCATCCTGCCTGAGCTCCTGGGATGCGCTCCTGCCCAGAGGGACACGTTTCCCTGTCTTCCCTCCTGAGTAGAAGGACCAGGCCACCTTAGTGTGAGCTTCAGAAAACGGTGTTCATTGGCATTAAATGCAGGCGTCCTGGTGAGGACTGTGGCCACACCTGCCAGTTCTGCGTGAGGTCGTGTGGGTTCTGAGCCAGGGGCCTGGGTGCCCGTGGTCACAACGAAGAGCACTGACACCCCTCTACCCTCGCCTGCCCCTCGGCCCTAACGGGGCTGTCCTCCCCTGGGGTACATCCTGTTCAGGGAGCCGGTCCCCACGGCCATGACCCGAGGAGTCACAGGGCCACCCTCTCTGCAGATCCTGCCCGGGACCCAGCCTGTGCTCAGACATGAGCGTGGCACCCGCTGTGCCCTGGGGGACCACTCGGGCCCTGCTGGCGTCCCTCAGCTGGCCTGCTCTGTCCGGCACCACGCCGCACCCTAGAGTCAGGCTCAGGCCAAGAGGAGCAGAAAGGCCCGCAGCACAGCAGGAGAGAGGCTGTGATGGGCGGGGGCTGGGGGCTGCCATCACAGACCCGTCGGGGGAAGCTGTACTCGCTCACTTCTGCAGGAAGGCCACGCGGACACCCCTACTCTGAATGCTGTACATCTAGGCACTGGGGGTGGGGGATTTAGCCCGTCTCGCCTGAGACACAGTAAGAAGTCCCTGGGGTCGTGGAGGTGGTCAGGGAGCCGCCAGGAGAGAGGGGCCTGCAGGGGTGGGCGCGGCGAGGAACGAGAGGGGCCAGGCCCCCCGACTCCGAGGCGCTGCCAGATCTCCCTGGGCCATCTCTTCACAGCCTGTCACCGACCCCACCCCGGAACAGGCCGTGGTGTCTGACCCACCTCTCAGGCACCCACGGGGAAAGCACAGCCTATGCAGCTTTCAGCGAGTGCTGCGTGTCGGTGCAGCAGGAGGGGAAATCCCTTGAACTCGCCGGGCACGTCTGCGATAGAGAACGGCTTGTTACGGGCCTTACAGATGACACCCGTGAAAATGTGCGCTGAGCCCGACTCTCTGCTGTGACATTCAAACACACGTGGAAGACGTTCTTGCCTGGTCTTGGGCACAGATGGTTTTGAATCTCCTCAGAACTTTTGTCAATTCCAGGAGGGTAAAGAGGATCATGACCAGTGCCATCTGCCTGTGCAGAATTATTTGGAAGTCTGTGGGTGTCGGATAGAGGAGGATAAAGTGAACACTTTTATAGCCTTTCTGAAAAAGTGAAGAAGAAAATCAAGCTTAGTATAATTCCCGTGAATGAAAACGAGGCCCAGCTTTTAAGTATCTTATTTGACTCGCAGGATTTTCTAGCCGGCACTTCCCTCGCATCTTTAAAAACCCAGGCTACAGCGACACGGTCTATGACATCCATGTCTCCTAACTTCGCGCTGGAAAGACAGCCAGAGTCCTCCAAAGCAAAGAGGACTTACGTACTCGTCTTCAGCTTCAGCAGGTTTGGAAGATTACCATCCTGACAGCCCGTGGTTTAGTGCGGCTTGTCTTTTATTAAAGAACTCACCCACCACACAAAATATACGTCAAAACTAAAAGCTCTGAATATTTAGGTTTATCTACAGAGCAGACCACCTATTTCTAGATGTTCAAGAATTAACTGTGCACTAACCACATGCTGTTTACTGTTCTGGCATTTCATGAAACCAGACTGCATGTGATGTCCTTGTATAACAACGCTGCTTGTAAATACGTGGGTGAATGTGATGGACGGCAATTATCAGGCCCTCACTGTGAGCCAGGCATTGTTCTGAGCACTCCCCGTATATTCACTCATTCAAAACCCTCAACCAGGGTGTGAGGTTTGGGAGCTGTTTTACATCCCCACGTCACAGAAGAAGAAACTGAGGCTCAAAGTTGTTAAGAAGGATGTCAGTGCTCTTCATTCCTGCCCTGCACGTGACCATGGACACCCAGGCCCCCTGGCTCAGACGTCACCGCAGAACTGGCAGGTGTGGCCACAGTCCTTGCCAGGACGCCTGCACTTAATAGCAAGGAACACTGTTCTCTGAAGGTCACAGTAGGGTGGCCTGGTCCTTATATTCAGGAGGGAAGACAGGGAAACGTGTCCCATGGGTACATGGGTCCGCAAAGGGCGGCCAAAGAGGCCCCCTCCCCCCTTCCTCCCTCCCTCTCTCTGTGCTCTTCTCCACAGGAAGCACTGAAGCCAGGTCTGGGACATTCACGGCATCCTAAGATTCCACAATGAGAAGGAAAACCAGAAAGAGGCCAAGACAGTGGACAGCCGTCTTCGGGGACCCCCAGATCAAGAAACATCTGCAGAGAGGGAGCAGGGAGAGGCAGAGGGAGAAGCAGGCGTGCGGGAAGACTTCCTTTTCATCTTTAAGCTAAACGGTCCCAGCAGCTTAGGCAAAGCTACACAAGAACCCTGATGAAGGAAACCAGCCATAAGCACTGGGGGTGCTCAGCAGCTCTGGCTCAAGCGACCCTGGCAGGCAGGCTGCAGCTCTGCCGGGAGATGAGGCTATCAGGGCTAAGCACGTATCTCCCTTCCACGTGGGAGCACCTGGCTGTCTGTCTCTCTCTCGGCCCTTATGTCCTTGGGAACAACTGAATGTGCAGTTGAGGTTTGGGACAGCAGATTGGCTGAATATTCCAGAGAGTCTGAAACTGCTAAACGTAAAGATGATTTTCCCTTAGAAACAGCAGTGCGATTCTTCCCGTCTGCTGGAATTTGCGGGGACCTTGCCTCAAAGGACAGGAACAATGTCACACTGTGTAGTATGGCTGCGCCCCTCAACCCATGCTGTCTAGACTTCGTGTACCAGCACATAAAAAACAAAATAAAATAAAAATAAAAACAACCCTTCGCCACCTAGGCACCACTCTCCCATCTTAAAACTATTTCTGGCAGCAGAAGAATGCTTCATTCAGGAGCTGCCCCAACGGGGAGGCCAGTGGAAAGGAAGGGCTGCAGCCTGGACGCGGCAGGGCAGAGGGCAGCCTCGCGGGTGGGACCCAGCCCCCGAGTCCAGCACCACCTAACCTGGAGCTTGAGTGCCTGTGTGCCAGGGGTCTTCCAAATAACCAAGCAAAAGAATGCAAAAGGCCTCTTAATCTCAGAAAACCTTCCACTTTCTCCTGAGTTTGACAGTCTAAGGCTCCCCAGAGAAAACGACGCTTTCAAATGTCAAGGCTGAGACTCGCCTGCTGGCCTACCAGCTCCTCAGGCCTTGGAGGGATAACCCGGCAGTCAGTCTTCACAATTAGCAGCAGGAGGGAAATGCAATTTTTTCAAAAGATCCTTCTGTGGCTATTCATCCAAAAAATACTTTCTGAATTTCTACTGTATGCAAGGCATCAGCAAGAAACACTTTTCTCAACATTTTATAGCAGAAGGGCATACTATAAGAGGTAGATGCCTTTAAGAAAGGGGTGAGCTCAAAGAGAATGATCTATCTTTGTTGATAAAGCAAGAATCCCTTTTAATCACCCCATCATTTCTTTTTCTTTTCAAACACACATTTTCCAAAGGTAATAAACAGTTATAAAGAGAAAGAAATGCATTCCATTCTTCATCGATTTTAAAGCCTAGAGTAACACCATTCTGAAAAGGATACAATGGACAGCGGCAACAGCAGAATTCAGGAGAGTAATCTGATCTCCTCTCCTAACGGAATAGGATTCTTGCTATTTTATTTACTTTACAGTTGATTTTTTTGGCCATGCGACGCAGCATGCGGGATGTTAATTCCCCAACCAGGGACTGAACTTGTGCCCCCTGCAGTGGAAGCGGGGAGTCCTAACCACTGGACTGCCAGGGAATTCCGTACAGATTTTTTTTAAAACTACCATGTCCCAGAAATCCCACTACTGGGCATATACCCTGAGAAAACCATAATTCAGAAAGACTCATGTACCAAAATGTTCACTGTAGCACTATTTACAGTAGCCAGGACATGGAAACAGCCTAAGTGTCCATTGACAGATGAACGGATAAAGAAGACATGGCACATATATACAATGGAATATTACTCAGCCATAAAAAGAAATGAAATCGAATTATCTGTAGTGAGGTGGATGGACCTAAAGTCTGTCATACAAAGTGAAGTAACTTAGAAAGAGAAAAACAAATACTATATGCTAACACATATATATGGATCCCCCCCACCGCCCAAAAAAAAAGGGTTCTGATGAACCTAGGGGCAGGACAGGAATAAAGACACAGACATAGAGAATGGACTTGAGGGCTTCCCTGGTGGCACAGTGGTTGAGAGTCCGCCTGCCGATGCAGGGAACGTGGGTTCGTGCCCCGGTCCGGGAAGATCCCACATGCCGTGGAGCGGCTGGGCCCGTGAGCCATGGCCACTGAGCCTGCGCGTCCGGAGCCTGTGCCCCATAACGGGAGAGGCCACAACAGTGAGAGGCCCGCGTACCGCAAAAAAAAAAAAAAAGAGAATGGACTTGAGGACACAGGGTGGGGGAAGGGTAAGCTGGGACGAAGTGAGAGAGTGGCATGGACATATATACACTACCAAATGTAAAATAGATAGCTAGTGGGAAGCAGCTGCATAGCACAGGGAGATCAGCTCGGTGCTTTGTAACCACCTAGAGGGGTGGGATAGGGAGGGTGGGAGGGAGACGCAAGAGGGAGGGGATAGGGGGATATATGTATACATATAGCTGATTCACTTTGCTCTACAGCAGAAACTAACACAACATTGTAAAGCAATTATACTCCAATAAAGATGTTAAAAAAAAATCCCAGTGTTTACACCTTAAGCTTATCTGAGTCCAGATAAAAGCGACACCGTGCTGCTGTGCACTCTGGATACTAAACCCTCTCCTGCCACAGAGAAGAAGCCGGGGCTGCCACCCTGGTCCAGGACCAATGGGGTCTCACTGCGGACTCTCGGGGCCGGTGGAGCTGCCAGAGCTATGGCTCCAGCCTCTAGGAGGCCGCTTGGCGCTGCTGCCCATCGCCCCCAGCCAGCAGGGCAGCTCCCAGGTCTGGGTGGCTCTGCTAAATATTACGGCTAAGAAGTTCCAATCCTAGGCTGGGGTTCAGGCTGAGGGATGGACGCCTCAGAATGGAGCAATTGACAAAAGGGGAAACTACAATGACAGCAAAAGGCCTCAAAACAGTACTGGATTAAGAATCGATTCCTTTCCCTGCTTCACAATCCACAAGAAAAAATGCAGACATGTTTACAGACGCACTGCACGCACCCACACACGCATGTCCTCACCGATGTGCACAGGAATGCGTGTGTGAACACCTATCTCCCCCATCCCCGAAATACTTTCCAGCAGAGTCCAAAGGACACACCGGAAGAACCGAGCTCACCTGGGCCTCTTGTCTGTGACAGCGACACAGCTGTGCTGCAGGGGCACCGCAGTCCACTTCTTGGCCTCCATGACGAGGGCGTCCGCGTCTACCAAGCCAAATCCATAGAGGTGGCTAACTGAAAAGACAGGGCCTTCAGACCCAGCTCCCCACTGCCACCACCGTCCGGGGACAGGCCACCTGTGTCCCTCCAGGGCTGCAGGGCCCCTGCCAGCGCCTGAGAGCCCCGGGCCACAGCACCCGTCCTTCTGAGGACACTCCCAGCTGCTTTACTCTCCCAACTCTTTCAGGTCAGGAGCGAGGGGCAGAAAATACGTCCCATTTTGGTGCAAAATAAAGGAAGTGTTGAGAGGGCCTAGTACTTTCTTTTTGTAAGATGAGGGCGAGTTTCTTTATATTAAAGGGACTTCCTGGGCTTCCCTGGTGGTGCAGTGGTTGGGAGTCCGCCTGCCGATGCAGGGGACATGGGTTCGTGCCCCGGTCCGGGAGGATTCCACATGCCGCGGAGTGGCTGGGCCCGTGAGCCATGGCCGCTGAGCCTGCGCGTCCGGAGCCTGTGCTCCGCAGCGGGAGAGGCCATAGCAGTGAGAGGCCCGCCTACCGCAAAAAAAAAAAAAAAAAAAAAAAAAAAAAGGGACTTCCTGGCATCTGTGCTCCCCGAATTTTGAGCCGGACATGAAAAGCAAAACATGCGACACCTTAGTTCACGCAACCACGACGTGCAATAAGCACAATAAAACAAGGCTCTGCTCATCTCTTCTGCCATTTGCTCTCCCTGCTGAATTTCTAGGGCATTCAGGGAGAGCAGCATCACCCAGCACACAGGCTGGCCCAAGCTGGTGTTTAATTTGGCCAACGCAGGAGAGTTTCAGAGTTGAATTTAAGAGGCAAGGTCAAGAACTAGATACAATCTCTTTTCCTATTTAATTAGGCCAAAATCGCAATGTAGGTCAGCTCTTGTTGCAGCACGCCACTACCACAGACATTCCTGCAACACAAGGATGCATCAGGCCTAATCAATGGCCTCCTTATTAAAAGGAATGTCCCTCGGAACTTAGGGTAACAATGCTTGACCTGTATTTTTCAGAGTAGTATCAGGCTTGGTGTCGAAATAGCGGGACCTGAGCTAAAGAAAAGGAAAAAACGTCCTCCCTAACATACCATGGCTGAATGTAAATCTTTTTCAAGTATCTCTGGTAAGAAGCAAGACAAACAAAGCCAGTGGCACAGTCCTATAATAACCTGCTCAAGAGGCTCCAAATATCTGGGTCACAAGCCTGGACTGTGGGTTGATTTCATGGTACCTGGGTCTGTCCCAGGCTATGATGGGGACAGAGCCCTTTTAAAACACAAGGGCTTGCTGACAGAAGTTTTATAGTTAGAAAGTAACTTATATAACTATCTCAATGTCCTCCTTGTACAGGTCAGGAAACTGAGGGATAGTTTCAAAATTGTAGAGCTACCCAGGGCTGAGAATGCAAGTTGTCCTTAGGTGGCACATAAGCAAACATCATGTATCTTAATAATTATGGATTTGTTTTAATGTGCATTAGAAAAAACGTAACTACACATCAAACCCATGATTAACTAGATGTAACAGAGCTTCCTTTTAAAATATACTTCTCTGTGTAAAAAAAAAAAAAAAAATAGGCAAGCCCATTTAAAGAGAACCATGAAGTCCATACTGGTACAGGTGGCCCCTGACGTGGCAGAAGTCGGGAGGCTTAGCAAGCCCAGAACTTGAGTGACCTTATTAAACTCCTGGATTTCTACCTTTCATTCTTGTGACACATACTTAATGTTATTTGGGGGTTCTTTTTGAGAAATTCATGTCCCCGCCATACAGGCTCCAGGAGGTCAGGACCCACCCAGCCCCGGAGTCTTGGCCGCACCTTTATGACCAGCACCGTTCACCTTCCAGTCGTTGGCTTTGAGGTGGGCCGGCCTGGACGTCTTCACCAGCAGGTGCTGGACGTCCCTCCAGGTCAGCTGGCTGCTGCAATGACACAAGGACAGACGGCTGTACTCATGTGGGTCTGTAAGGCGGCCACAAGGCCCATCAGAGGTGGGGCGTTGGGAGCCGGCCTCGTGCCTGGACTTGAGGAAGGCTCCGCAGGCTCCCCTCCTTGTCAAGGGTCAACGTCACAACCTCTTTGTAAAGAACGGTTTCTAGTCATCAAACCCTAAGATAAGATAGTACAATGGGTGACCAAAAACCCACAGTGTTAAAGCCTAGCCTTGCTACCACGATCCACCTGAGTCTGTATGAGGCTCTATGGCAAACTCTGGCCCCGGGGAGAGGACAGCCTTACGTATCAGCACGTGTTGGGACAATCTGGACTAGTCTTTACCATGTGAGTGAGCATTCCGTGGGCCGGGGCACGCCCAGCCATCACCTACTCAGACACCATGTCCAGGACCACTGCCCACACACTAGAATTTGAGATTTTAGTAATTCTACATTAACAATATATTCATTTTGGTGCAGAGTAGAAACATTTCATTAAAAGAACACTTGCCCACGATTAAAAATGCAGAGATGAGATACCTTGGACACTAAGATACATCTGCTTGCCTTTTCAACACTCCTCAAAACAGGATCCACCTGACAATGATGCTCTCAGAACCCTGCTCTGTCCACAGCACTAGGACCGCAACACAGACAAGAATGGGAGCTCCCTGGGGACTTCCCTGGCAGTCCAGTGGTTAAGACTCCGTGCTTCCACTGCAGGGGGCATGGATTCGATCCTTGGTTGGGGAACTAAGATCCTGCAGGCCACATAGCACAGCCAAAAAAAAAAAAAAACAGCGGGAGCTCCCTGGACGTAGCCTTCGCCACCTCTTCTTAAATAGCACCTGCCCTGGTCAGTCCTCACAGGCATCTTTCCAACTGCCCACTCTTTGTGTGTGTGTCTGCAAATATATGTAACATAAAATGTACCATCTCAACCGTTTTTAAGCGTACAGTTCAGCGCCATTAAACACATTCACCGTGTTATGCAGCCGTCACCACCGTGCATCTCCAGAACGTGATCATCTTAACCCACTGAACCTCTGCCCCCATCACTCACTCACTCCCTATCCCTCCCCCAGGCCCCTGGCCAGGCCATCCTACTTTCTGTCTCTATGGATTTGATGACTCCAGGTGCCTCACAGAAGTGGAGTCCCAAGGTATCTGTCGTTCTGTGACTGGCTTAGTTCACTCAGCATAATGTCCTCCAGGTTCGTCCACGTTGCTGCAGGGGTCAGAACCTCCTTCCTTCTCAAGGCCGAATGACATTCCATAGACCACATTCATCTACTGATGGACATCTGGGTTGCTTCCACCTTCTGCTATTGTGAGTAATGCTGCTGTGAACATGGCTGTATAAATATCTCTTCGAGTCTCTGCTCTCCGTCCTTTTGGGTGCACACTCACAAGTGGAATTGTTAAATTATATGGTAATTCTTTGTTTCATTTTTTGAGGAGCCATCACATTGTTTTTCACAGCAGCTGCACTATTTTACTTTCCCAACAAATGCTTTGCCTGCTTTAGTACTAGAAGCTCACCTGTGGCTTGAGTCCTGGGGGGCCTGTGTACTCCTCCTCCCTGGGGTCTCCTGCTCTCTGGGCTCTAGCCCGGGCTTCCCCTGATTTCTCCACCACGTTCTTGACACTGTGCTGGTCCCCGGCCAGTCAGTGGCCTCCTGGCTGCCTATCTCAACTGTTCCCATCAGTACAGTTTCCAGACCTTTTCTTGGCACAAGCTGACTTGCTATCCTCCCCTTATCCACTGCCCTTCTGAGGACCACAGCCAGCCTCACTGTTAGAGGAGGATTTGAGGCCCCGAGTGGCCCACGGCCTTGCCCTCTGGTGGAGAGGCGCACGCATAGGCTTTGGATTCCAGACGGCAGATGTGCCTGCCGCCCTTTCCCCTGTTTGGCCGGGTTCGTCACCCCTCACATCTGCAGGGTCCACCCAGGATGGAGAAAGCCAGCCCCCCGGGAGCTCAGCACAGATGCCAGGAAGCCTGGGCTTCAGAGCTGACACAGAAAGGGTTTAGAAAGGGAGGATGTGAGAAACCATCTTACTAGGAGAAACTCCATTTCATTTTTGATGATAGTACTGAAATCACATATATAGTTGTATGAAAACATGTCTAAGAAATGGTGTTTAAAATGTTTTTTTAAGTGAAGAAGGGATTGCTAGGCCTTGGGGGTGGTTCTCACACATAAGGCTCTTCCTTCATCCTTGTCACATGCTGCCTGCAGGCCTCCTGCACCCCCGAGAGCTTCTCCCCCCAGGTGACCTGGCTTTGCCCGGCCTCCTTCCACAGCAAAATTGCTGCACACGTGAGCAGCTGTCCAGATACTACCCCGGCCTCCAAAGCCCCTCAGCTGAGGCCGGCAGTGCCCCTGGTTACACCAAGTTCCTTCCTGGACCAACCCTATGTGTTTAAATGCTCTAAGTGGACGCTGTTTCCAATGACGTGTGCTTGACCTACCACCTGTAAAATTCTGAGGATGAGCTAAAACGATGAGGCAGTGATCGGGGAATTCATGAGTCCACAGGCCAAGTTTAATGGGACAATCCGGCACAAAGCGGGGTCTGTTTTCTATTTAGTTTCAACTAACAAAACTCCTTCCATGTTTCCAATAAGGAAGGAAAGAAAATATAAAACAACTAATCACCAAGTATATGAAGGCAACTTCCCACACAAGCAACTATTTAGCATTTTTAAAATGAGCCTCAGGACACAGAAGCTATCATTTTGGCCTGAAAATCAAAGATATTTAGCTCTTTCTTTGTGAAATGGGTAGCATTTGAGTTTTACGCTCTTTCGCCTGATGCAAATCAACGAGCAAACATACATAATTAGAAGGACTGCAGCAACCCAAATATAACTGCTGAATCATTTAAAATCTCACCTGCGGCAAATGACTCCTTCAAAGGGCTGGGCTGTTCTGAGCCAGTTTTGATATTTAAACTAAAATCTGTTTTTGATCCCATGACTGTATGTGTAGTAGACTCTCTTCTTCTGAACCTTCCACCCATTGACAACTCTAGGGCTTTCATTCAGCTTAAAGCAGATAAAACATCACCACCGTATTGTCAACTTATGAACTACAGTTGACAAAGGACAGCTGTATCAGCCTAAAGTGTGGTCTGGGGGTGCGGTGCAGGCTTGGGGCACCGCCCCCCCCGGCTCCCTGTGCTCCTACGAAGGGCAGGAGACTGTGAGCTTGAAAACGGGAGAGAAGGGAAGAAGCCACTCATGCCCATTAAGGAGAAATCCTGACGTGAACCTGGAGGACACTATGCTGAGTGAAGTGAGGCAGACACAGAAGGACAAACACTGTGTGATCCCACAAATTTGAAGTCCGAGAGGAGTCAGGTTCATAAAGACAGAAACTAGAACGGTGGTTGGCAGGAGCTGGTTGAGGGGGAAATGGGGAGTGTTATGGGCTGCATTGCGCGTCCCTTCCCCAAAATCACACGTTGAGGCCCTGACCCCCAGGACCTCAGACGTGACTGCATTTGGAGATGGGCGTCTGTAATTAAGGTGAAATGGGGTCATTAGGGTGGGCCCTGATCCAACGTGACTGGTGTCCTTACAGAAGGATCTAAACACACACACACAGAGGCCACGTGAGGACACGGGGAGAAGGTGACCACTGACACGTCGAGGAGAGAGGCCTCAGAGGGAAACAGCCTTGCCGACACCGCGATTTTAGACCTCTAGCCTCCAGAACTGTGAGATCGTACATTTCTGTTGTTTAAGCCCAAGCAGACCACACAGGAAGCTATCTGACGGGTACAGGGCTTCAGTCTGGGCAGACGAAAATGTTCTGCAGATGGCTGGCGGCAACGGTCACTCAACAGTGAATGTGCTTAACGAGCATCACCCTTAAAATGGTGTGTAAAACATAAATTTTACGTTATGTGTATTTTACCACAATAAACACTTTTTTAAAAAAAGGAAAAGGAGGGAAGGTAGGTGGGAACTTACTTTGCTTCCAGCGCCAAGGCGATGATGCCGGCCACCATGGGGGCTGAAACAGAGGTCCCGGTGTGGCCATCGGTGCAGCGCTGGCGCAGATCCGTGGTCACCTGGGCAGGGGCAGCAAGCAGCCGGGTCAGAGGCTGCTCAGGACACTGCCCCTGGGCAGGCGTGACCTTAGCCCCAGGGATGCAAGAGGTGCTATGCAGACACACCTTGGCAACGGAGGCTTCCGCGTGTCTGGCACCCCCTGCAGCAACATGGTGATGGCGGGCTAGGAACAGGGGGTTAAGGCCACAGCCCCCCGCCACTGCAGATGCAGTCCGAGACTCAACAGAGAGACAGAATGAAACAGAGGGGCCTCCACGCCAAGACCCCCTGCCAGGGCCCCCATCAACAACCCCCAAGTCACTCCAGACTTCAGAGCAGGGAAACACGTGCTGGTGTCGTCTGGCCCAGAGCGTCTCTGCCGTGAGCCAGAGATCGGCCATTGGTCAGAGAAGGCCACAGAGCACTCTCTCCACCAGGACGTCCTCCCAGGTAGCTGACAGTGTCCCAGAGCACCCAGTTCTGTCTGCAGCAGGAGCTACACCTGTGTCCCTCGGTGACGGGGGTGGGCACTGATTCTGGGCCTCACCACAGTCCAGCCTGACTGCACCTTCCCTTTGAACTGAAACGGAGAAGCACGCGTGGGTACAGCTGGGAGACGCCTGTTGTGCTGGATGGGACACTGGCCCTAGTGTGACTCCCATGCATTTTGCAGGTAGAACTAAGGCTGCTAACCAGCTGAACTTAAGTCGGGGATGTAATTACAGGGCCCTTAAAAGTCTGTCAGAGAGATGAGGCTTAGGAGGGACCTGACCCTCCCTGCTGGCTTTGAAGAGGGCGCTGGGGGGACAAAAGCCAGGAACATGGGTGGCCCGCAGAAGCTGGGAACAGCCCTCGGCAGCCAGCCCACACGGAAACAGGAGCTCAGTCCTATAACCACCAGGAACTAAGTTCTGTGAACACCCTGGATGAACAGTGAATGGATTCTCCCTCTAGCCTCTGGAAAGGAACACAGCCCGGCCAACACCTGGACATCAGCCTCGTGAGACCCAGTGGAGGCTGCAGCACTTCTGGCCCACAGAGCTGTGAGATGACACAGCTGTGCTGTTTCCAGCTGCGAAGTTTGGGACAATTTGTTATGACAGCAATAGGAGACTAATATACCCACCAACCGTAAGCCTCCAGCAACCCATCTGCAAAACCCTTGAGAACGAATTTCCCCTGTGGTAACAGTCCAGATCCTCTTCCAAACACAGCATTTTCCTTCCTCATGATTCAGCTGGGCCGACCATCACCAGTGAGAGGGATCCAGCCCGTGTCACACACACAGAGGAAGATTCGACAGGGATGCTGGTGGAGACCAGCCTCCTCCCCCCCTCCTAGTTCAGCAGGACCATGACATTGGGGAGGGCAAGGGAGCAGGGATG
This sequence comes from Globicephala melas, assembly GCF_963455315.2. NCBI lineage: Eukaryota > Metazoa > Chordata > Mammalia > Artiodactyla > Delphinidae > Globicephala > Globicephala melas. The sequence continues at coordinate 30,006,433 of NC_083315.2, forward strand.
AGGATGCAACCTCTCTGACCCCAGGATCTTCATCTGCAAAGGGGCTTAATGCCAAGTCCTTCACGGGGCTCCTGTGAAAGCACAGCTGGCACCTGGCACATGCTTGTACTCAGTCAAAGGTGGCCAGTGAGGGAAAATGAGATTGTGTGGGCAGGACACCAAGCTCCCAAGAGCAGGTAAGGCCCGTGGCTGGCTCTCCAGCCTCAGAGAAAGGGGCATGAGTAGAGGGGCCTCCCCACAGGGAGGTGGGCAGCCCCTTCCTGAAACTCTACATCCTGCTTGGTACTTGGCTGTGTTCAGTGAGTGGATGAATGAGGGAGAGATGCCTCTTTAGAAGTGCAACTGATTTGATCACAAGCCCTGTCTCAGCACCGGGCAATCCCTCGCAGGTCGGTACTCGCTGCATTGTAGCAACGGAAGAGGACGAGGGGCCCGAGCTCCAATTTCCATGGACACCTGCCTGAACGTGCAGACGCGAGCTGCCCACCATCCAGGGAAGGGGCTCACCCCCTGGCAGGGTCTCTAAGGGACTCAGAGCAAACACCTGGCCTTGTTGAGTTGGGGGAAAAAACAAAAACCAAAACAAAAACAACCTGCCACCCATACTACCAGGGACGAGCACCAGGACAGCAGCTGCAATGGAGTGTGATTTTCTCTTTCACCCTCTGCCCAACGACACCCTTCTTACCATACATTAGGGCTCAGAGAATTTTTTTTTAAAAAGAAAAAGAAATTAAGGCATTTTGCAGCTAAGGTGTGTGCCCACGCATGCACACGTACACACCTGCAGATGCTGTGTGATTAATTAAGCAAATAAAGCTGCAAGCCCTGCTCCCAGGGATGGGGAATGGCATCCACCCAGCACAGAGTCCCCGGCACACAGCACCTCCCTGCCCCCTCCAGCCAAGGCCTCTGTCAGGTTCTGCTTAATGAGACTCCAGCAAGTCCGTGTTCAAATGAGCTAGATTCCTAAATGAACAGGACACCATTCAGAATCTCAGCCCCATCCCAGGGGTGCACAGTCCAGTAGAAAAGGAAAATAAATTAATACCTTCGTGAAACAGCCCGGGCTGCTGCCAGGCTGGCGGTGGGAGGATAGCGGCTGACCTTCCCACTGGTGCAGAGCAAATCAGGGAACGGGAAGCCTGCACGCTCCCGCAGAAAAATGTAAAAATATGCCTGCAAGTAATGTCTAAAGATGTGGCCAGGCAACAGGAGAAATGAAAAGACGCCAGTGAGCTTTCAGGTTAAACCAGTTGGCCAGCACCACGGTCTCCTTTTTTTAAAGGTCTAAAAACCATCTTAACGACTGTGCATTTGAATTCTGCATTGATTTCAACTTGAAACCCTCCCCTCTTACATTTTTTCAAAGTAGGAAAGCACGTAGGGAAGGAACAAGCACAAACTTCACCCATCACTAAACTAAAAGTTACTTTCTAAAAGATAAACTGCACTTGTGTTCATTGAAGTGAGCGTAACCGACAGAACCACTCTTGACCTGAAGTGTCTGGAAAAGTGCTTTTGTGAGGAAGGGAACACCTAGGACACCCAGATTTCTAAACTGTTTCCGTAAAGAAGCAAGACTTTCTCTCACTCTGTTTTGCACGTTGAAACTGAACAGGCCAGTTGGATCCCAAGCGATGTGACCACAGAACATAGAAAGCTTAAAAAAGACACCGCGCTGAGAATACACCCCTTTCTTAAAGGCTATTTTTAGATCCCTAGAGACAGAGAGGGTTTTAATTGGTATTCTGTGCCAAAATTAGAAAGGCAGGGTCTGAGGAAGGTTGCCAAGGGCCTGGGGTTTACCTTGAGGCACAACTAGTTCCCTGACGGTAAGGCTGGGCCCGGGGCCAGGTACACACTGCCCTGACTGGCCCGTCCTCCTGAGAATGGGACGAGGAGCTCATCCCCCGGGGTTCCGCCGAGGACTCACGATTTTGCGCTCGTAGAAGGCCCCGCTGCTGTAGGTGGTGGCCAGGGTGGACGCACACTCCTCTAGGTACCAGGGCTTGTAGCCATTCTCCGTGGTGCTGCTCACGGAGATGGTGTAGATGCTATTGGTGTAGCCGTCGCAGGAGCAGTGGTCCCCCTCTCGGCCGCCGTTCCCGGACGCCCAGACGAAAATGGAGCCCAGGCCCTGCCGGCCCTGGAGGGGAGAGGACAGGCGTCAGCCCACATGGACCCCCAGCTGGTCTCACCCCTGTCCAGCGTCCCCCTCCACCCCTGAAGAGGGAGGGGGCCGAGGAGGATGCACTCAGACCAGACAGAGGCCGCCCAGTGCGTGGTCTGTGGGCTGATGGCCTCTGGCGTTCCAATTTTCATAGTGTTGGCGGCAACAGCCATGACACCATAGAATCACAACGTCATACTGAGAAGCTGGCCCAGAAAGTCCTCCCTGTTCTTCACGGGAAAATCAAGGCCCTCACACAAGCTGCTCTGTCCCAGAGCAACACCAGTAATTTCCACTGCAATGTCCCACGATCAGAAAGACTAAGCAGCGTCCCCAAGTACACTGAGATGAAAGCTGACGGCTGAATTTATGACGTTAATTTTTCTGGCTGAGGAAGAGGGCAAAAGTTCCTGAAAACCCAGCTGCAGAAGCATCCTTCCTGGAGAAGAGCTCCTTGAAAAGCGGCGGGCCCAGGATTTGCAGGAACAAGGGCCAAGGGCCAGAACACCCCGGGGCCATCCTAGGAGAGCGCCCCCGGGCTTCCCCTTGGGTCAGCGTTGAAGCGGCCACACTGCCAGCGCAACCAAGGCCAGCAGTTCACCTGTGTGTAGCTTTTCACATTTAAGGACACACACGTGACAGCAAGTCTCTGTAAGACAGTAGCAGGTCAGGGGAGCTCCTGCAGCCTCTCCAACCCACACCCATGGGATCCAACCAACACTCATCCCAGCCACAAACACCAGCTAAAAAAGAACACCAGAAGAACACCAGTTCCAAGACGGAACCGACCCGTTCGGTCCGAAAGGCTGGACCGTTGGTGGGCACAGCCAGCCCCAGAGAGAGGTGCCAATACCCGTCTCCACGTGGGCTGGTGGCTCCGGCGTCCTTGCCAAGGATACTCCTGTCCAAACACACAGGAGGAAACTGACACTCAGGCCCAACAACTGGCCAATTTAAAGAAAATTTTCAACAAAATCCTACAATTCCCCGTAGCCCGACTGAAGCCCTGCTTCTGACAGGATGCCTGACACACCCTTGGAGCTCAAGTCCACCCGGACTGAGGGCACCCACCTGCTCCAGAAGCACCAGGACACCCCACTTTTGGACCAAGTAGACCACAGGTCCCCACCCTTTTCTGCCTATTTGTCTTCACTCCCACATCTGCACCAGTTCCAACCTGAGGCTCGAGGGACAGCCCAGTCCCAGGGCTCAAAACTGCCTCGTCCACTCCGTTTTCCACATCTCGAAGGCAGACCTGCCCAAACGGCCAACAGCTCGACAGAAAGGTTACTTACAGTTAGCAAAAATGGCAACCTTCTGGAAAAAAAGGCACAAAGAACTAAGGACATGCGTGTGTCTGTGCCCATAACTACCTGTTGTAAAAGATTAATCAGAAGCTCGTTCAAAGCCAACGAAAATTGGAATGAAAGGGTGTTGAACCCATCAGAGCCTGTCTTTATTTCACCTCCAACTCCTCACCTCACTCCAAATTATTTATCAAAGGCTGTCATTTTGCAAAGCAGGGCAAGCGATCTTACTGCTCCAGCAGCATGGAGAATAGCCTCAAAAAGCACTTCTCACACTTGTGAGGAGAATCCCTGGGGGTCTCGCTACATCGCAGACTTGGGCTCAGCTGGTCCAGGTGAGCCCAAGATTCTGCACTTCTGACGGGCTCCCAGGTGATGCCAGCTCTGCTGCTGGGGATCCCACTTTGAATAACAGAGGCCTAAATGCCAAAGACCTGCATCTCTTCACCTTGCACTTTGCAGGTACCACTAGACCCATGAGTTCTCACAGGCATCAAGGCGTCCAAAGCCTCTTTCCCTTCTGCAAACAGTTTCCTGGAAAGGGAACGTGGGAACGAGGCAGAGGAAGCACCCAGGTCTGAGCCATCTCTGAGGACTGCATTTTCACTTTCCGGGTCTTCTGTTCCTATGGAAGCCACAGGACAGAGGCTCCAGGGGACGTTTCAACCCTGGCTATGAACTTGCACTTCTGTTCAGGAAGCCACCACACCTCAACACCATCGGAACGTATTTGAGCATCTTGCCTGGGAAGCGGAGACCTCATCCACGGACTCAGAGGGCTAGCAAACGCCCGGCATCTGGACAAAGCCAGTGCTTTCAGCCACAGGGACACTGACTCTCCCCTTCTGGGTGACAAGCCACACGAGGACCAACATCAAACATATGTTTATGCCAAAGTACAGGGTCTGATGTCTCCTACCACCAACCCACACCATCTACCAAAGATGAAGTCAGATTTTACAGAAAAAGGATATAGGTGACAAACAGGGCATCGAGGAGGAAAAACAGATGGGAGAATGTGGTTCGGTCTGAGATCATCAAATCTCTAGGAGGATTTTCAGTGACAAATTCAGACAGCTGCGATCTAAGGCTCCCTATGTGGCATATTTTATTCAGAATGACTAAAAAAAAATGAAGTGACTTCAGTATTTCAAGAAACTGTGACAAGAACCACATGGTCCTCTCCGCACCTTCCACACTCCCCTGAGAGCTGGATGTAGCCGGTGTTGCTCAGAATTCAGGATTGCTCCTCTGTGGGGCACCACGGGGGGATGGGCAGAGGGCGATAAGGGCTGCTTTCACTATAATCCTCTGGTACTATTTTATTTGTTAACCACATTTTAATCATGCATGGTTTACAATAAGATAAGAACTTTTTAAAAATGTTTTTAAAATATAGATAATAAAATGGGCTTGACCTGGCCCCCGTCCTGTTTCCTGTAGAAGTCAGAGGTATAAACCCTGCCTTGGGGATGCCTGGACCTCCTGACCCAACCCTGCCAGCATTGCCGGGCCTCCCAGGGCCACCCGGACGCTGACCACAGCTCTGTGTCTGCTCCAAGAAGTTGTCCTCACCCATAAATCTGCCTTGCCACCGTGCTTGTAAGAGCTGGGACATCTCCAGGCTTTTCTGACTCACAAGGACCCAGAACTGATGACCACAGAGTGACTGGGCTGGACCTCCCGAGAGGAGCCTGCCAGCTCCCCCTCAGCCGGGGGGTGGAGGGCCCATGCTCAGATGTTTGCTCGGTGTAGCCCCCAGTGGGGTCCACCCCAAACACACTGGGCTGCGAGCTGGCAGGGAGGGAACATGGCCAAGACCTGCTGCTTCCGGGGTGCTGGGTGAGCACACTCCCCGTGATGGACGCAGACAGCTCCCCGGCTCGGGTTTCCTGTGAGCAGGTGGGCCGAGGCCCAGACACCCCTTCCACCTGCACTGTCCCAGTTAACAGGCCGGGCGGTTAGTCTAGGATCCCCACCACCCACCTGCATACACCCCTCAGCTGGGGGCAGTCAGGCTCCAAGGCTCAGAGCCAGGGGGCTGGTGAGTGACCAGCTGGTACTTTCCGGAACAGCTACTCTGTAACGAGGTGATGTCCTTCTGCTCTCGTTGGTGGACGGCCACTTCCCTGAGCCCCCAAATGACTTCTCCCTCGCTCTGGTCCTGGCACCATCGCCGTCCTGCTTTGGGGCTCTCCCCTGTGTCACTCTAATTTTGTGTGTATGCTGCTCAAATTTATTTATTTATTTTTGGGCCACACTGCATGGCATGTGGGATCTAGTTCCCCAACCAGGGATGGAACCCACACCCCCAGCAGTGGAAGCATGGAGTCTTAACCACTGGACCGCCAGGGAAGTCCCTCAAGTTTATTTATTGTTACCTATGTGACAAGATTTCTTCTTACCTATATGACATGTTGGTTGTTTGATAAGACATACTGCGAAACAGCATGAAGATGGTCCCATATTTGTTTCTAAAAAAGGTGAGGGAACCCAGGTCCTTCCATATGCATAGAAGAGTTAAAAGAGCATTTGAAAGATCATCTTTGGGTTTGTCGGACTGAGAGTCTTTTTAATATTCTTTTTGGCTTTATTCCTTCTGATTTCTCACTGTTAAATATTTTCACTATTCCCCCCATCCCTGAGGCTCCCTCGCAGCTCTGGGTTACTCACACCTTTTTAATGCCGTACTCGAAGGCCTGTCTGGCCAGTCGGCCTGGCCCGTCCACCGTCTTCCCGTCGTCATCCGGCCCCCAGCTCGCGCTGTAAATGTCGATGTAGTTGGGTCTGATGCCCAGGGACTTGGCCTCCACCACGTCGGTCACGTCTCCGTCCAGCATGCGGATGCCTGGAAGCACAGGCCCGTGACAGTCTCATGGAAGGTGGGTGGGTGGGGGGTTCCATGCAGGTGTTGGTCCCGCACGGCCACTGGTCCCCGTGTGGACCGTGGTCCCCGCACAGCTGTCCGGGGAGCTGGGCACAGCATCCGGGCCCCATGCTTAGCTGGGACACCAAGCTACTGGAAACTCCTGCTCTTAGAACCTCGAAACTGTACTCAAACACAATGTCAGAGACATTCACGGCAAAACAAGAGTGAGATTAGGCCCGGGTGACATCAAAAACTCAACAAAAGTACTCACAGCCACATGGGTGCTGACCGAGGAAGGGGCTGAGGTCATCAGAGAACCAGCTCCTTATAGCTGGACGGCCTTAAAAGGGAGCAGCAGAGATAGATTTCAACACCATCCGCTCTACCTGCCAGCTCTCCATCTATTTCCCTTCCCCTCATCCCTGCCTACCATGGACTGAACGCTGTGTCCCTCCAGATTCATATGCTACAGCCCTAACCCCTGAGGTGAGGGCATCTGGAGGGGGACTTTAGGAGGTAACTAGGTTTAGGTGAGGTCAGGAGGGTGGCCCCAGGGCAGGATTAGCACCCTTCCCTGGCTTCCTGTCCCCTCCACCGTGTGAGGACACGGATGGTGGTCGTCTGCCAGCCACCACGTGGGCCTCATGGGGAACCAGTGGGCCAGCACCTTGATCTTGGACTTATAGCCTCCAGAACTGTGGGACGTAACTGTCTGTGATTTGGGCCTCCCGGTCTAAGACCGCCTGAGTGATTCAGAACCTCAGGTGCCTGGCAGTAGACAGCGTGGGGATGCCACCATCGTTCAGACACGGAGACGGCAGCACAGGACGAGTGGGGGTAGACGCCTGGTCACCCCCTCACCCACGAGAGGGACATGGGGCAGGTCATGGGGGAAGCCCTGCTTTGACCACCAGTTGTGACCAGCTAGTGACTGCAAGAACTACCTCGTCTCACTAAGCTTCTGTTTTCTATGAACTGTGATGATGAAAATGACTGTATCTATAGAGGAGCCATAAACACTGAAAAAGACGGTTCATATAAAGTGCCTGGAGTGCAGTAAGTACCCAGTGTGTGTCAGCAGCTAGTCTGACCCCACCTGTAAAAACGGGGATAGTGAAACCTACCTCCGGGGGTTGTTAATAACTACTTTTTACCTTTATTTTTAAAACATTTACTATTTGACATGTATGAAGGACTGCCTGGCACAAACATGTTAGTTATAAAGCCTAATAAAATAACAGACACACATGAACATTCATCTAGGGAAAATATGAACTTGAGCCACTGTGGCCTCAACCCAAGCCCTGCCCCTCACGGAGGAAACTGCTCAGAATTTTGGACTAGTCTTTCCATTGCCTTTAAAAACGGGTGTTTTAATACAACTGTCTGCACGATACACTGCTTAGCTTTGCCTGTACTGGGAATTCATCCTTTCCTGGTTATGTATGTTGTGAACATCTTCTCCCAGTTGATGCCTTGTCTTCTCACTTGTTATGGTGTCTTTTGATAAACAGAGGTTCTTAATTTCAAGGAAGTGGGAGCCAATTTCCCTTTGAAGATCAAGGGGGTTATAACGAGGGCCAAATCTTTTCTGGGTTTGTGGGCATCTGTCGTGGGGCGGGGCCCCTGCATCAGCTCATCGCACTTTCTCCTTTCTCAGATTTCTGGGTGGACGAGGAGACTCAGGGTAGCCCCAAGTACCATCCTTCCCAGTTGCTAGTCTATGTGCCCAGGGCCTTCGTCTCTTTGGCTACATCAGAGACACTAGGCCCAGAGGCTCTTGGAGCCACAAACCCCAAGGAGAGGCCATAACGAGTACAGGACGTTGGCCATGTGGTGTGGCAGAGGCGGGGCCCCAGGCAAAATAAAGAGCAGCTCACAGCTGGGGGAAGAGAGCAGGGGTCAGACAGTCCTGGGGTGGAATCTCATCTCGGCTGCGTGTGACCTTGGCCCAGGGTCTCAACCTGTCCGAGCCCTTGTTTTCCACAAAGCTCACCTGCCAGGGTAGCCGGGGGAATTAACTATTTGCTAAGGCACTGGGGCCCTGTGCTTTCTGAGAAACGGCAGCTGCTTTCTTTATGCCCTTCTATTTGGCAATGGAGTTTCCAGAGCAAGAGACCCCGCCGGTCACACTGAAGCCACCATCAATTCTGATGTCCTAGGGGTGACATTTAACCTGCTATCCTAGGGCTTCTCCATGCCAGTGATAGGTGTTGGGATGCCTCTTTTTGAACAAGAACAAGATGCCAGATGACATCTAAAATAAGTAAAAACATAAGACCAGAATGCTTTCCCAACACTTCTCACAATGTTCCTCAACTTGGAGGAAGAGTGACTGACGTGTGAGAAAGAAAGCATAATGTATTTAGATTTTAATGAAGCATCTATTTTCCCCTACACTGACAAGTTGCCAACAAGGAAAAGGTAAATATTTTCAGTGGAAACCTGCTGTTCCAATATTAGCTTTAAATGTGAATGGCTCTCTGGAAACGCCAAACTGAAGAAAACAGTCATTTCTCCAATGAAAAAATAAAGACCCATTTCCCATAAACCGTCAGGTACAAAAATAATGTGGACAAATCATCTGGATGGCAGATCCACTCATGGTTGTTAGCGTGCTCACGACTCAGCAGTGGGCTGGGTTCAGGGCTCCCAGGGGAGGATGAGCAGGCCTGAGCCGTCCACTCCAAGGGCCCGTCTGCGGCACCAGGTGGGAGGAGTGTGAGGAGGAGGACAGCGGGGCTTTGCAGGGCCCGACAGGTTTGCGTTTGGGTGGACACCTCCTAGTGCTGCCAGGGCTCAGTCCCCCAGGGAAGAATCACACAGCTTGCCTCGCAGGAAACAATAAACTTTCCATAAAATGGCCTGCACCCAACGATAGTTTCAAGGCCCCAGGAGAACCTGATGAAAGCAATGATTTTACAAGACTCTTGATGAAGTTAAAAAAAACCAACCGGGACTTCCCTGGGGGCGCAGCGGTTAAGAATCCGCCTGCCAACGCAGGGGACACGGGTTTGAGCCCTGGTCCGGGAAGATCCCACATGCCACAGAGCAACTCAGCCCGTGCACCACAACTACTGAGCCTGTGCTCTAGAGCCCACGAGCCACAACTACTGAGCCCGTGTGCCACAACTACTGAAGCCCACGCGCCTCGAGCCTGTGTTCCGCAACAAGAGAAGCCACCGCACCACAACGAAGAGCAGCCCCTGCTCGCTGTAACTAGAGAAAGCCTGCATGCAGCAACGAACACCCAACACAGCCAAAAATAAATATGAATAAGTAAATAAATTTATTTTTAAAAAAAACAAAACATTTTTTTTCATAGTGACCCGTCCTTCCTCCCTTTTCCTGCTCCTAACTTATGGTGGGACTTTGCAAACCACAGGCTTGTATAAGGCAAGGCAAACCCGTGGACATGCAGACGCCCATGTGAAGCAGCCCGAGACACAGCATTTCCCCTGAAAACGTCCTGAAGAAGTTCCATGTTCAAAGGCAATGGATTTGTCTTCTATGTCTGTGAGTCTCTTTCTGTTTTGTAAATAAATTTATTTGTATTTTGTTTTTAGATTCCGCATATAGGCGACATCATATGTTATTTGTCTTTTCCCAAAGGAGAAAAGGGTGGGTATAAATTAGGAGTTTGGGATTAACATACACACACTACTAAATATAAAATAGATTACCAACAAGGACCTACTGTACAGCACAGGGAATTCTACTCAATACTCTGTAATAACCTATATGGGAAAAGAACCTGAAAAAGAATATTTATATATAAAATATATACAAAACTGAATCACTGTGCTGTACAGCTAAAACTAACGCAACAATGTAACTCAACTGTACTTCGATATAAAATAAATAAACAATTTTAAAAAAGTAAACAGGAAGATCAGAGTGTGCTGGTTTTGGAGACGGGGTCTTTAAAGGGGTAATTAAGCTGAAATGAGGTCACATGGGTGGGCACCCATCCGACACGACTGGTGTCCTTTTAAGAAGAGGAAATTCTGACACGGATAACACAGACTAAGGGATAACCACGAGAAGACACAGTGAAAAGCAGCCGTATGTGCTGGTCTAGAGAGAGGCCTCGGAAGAAACCAGATCTTCCGACACCTTGATCTTGGACTCAACAGCCTCCATAACCAAGAGAAAATACATTTCTGTTGGTAAGCCCCAAAAAAGGTAACAGAGAGAACACACACACACACACACACACACACACAAAGAAGTCAGCCGGTGATTAATGTTTGCAGGAAGGCAGGGGAGCAGGACACGGGGGCCACTTTTGTTTATTTACAAGTAATGTATTTTGCCTTCAGCAAACGAATGGCAATGCTAGAGCAAAAGCGGCAAGTAAAATGAGATTGTAGCTTCCTGAGTGTGACAAATAGGCCTCCCCAACAAATTTTGCTCATTAATTCTGAGTTTATTTTCATAAATCCACAGAGAATTGGTTTTTGTTTTTTTTTTCTCCCCCCACTAAAACTACAGTACATTGTGTTCTACCAACAGTCATTCTGGGCCAAGTGAGGTTGCAACAGTTGTTTAGAAATGTTAAAAACCTAAAAGGTTTCTGTTAACTCTCATTATGGCCTAAGACAAACAGGGCTCTCAGATCTCTAAATACACCCACACGTGACAGCCTCCTCCTAGGACCCGGGGCGGGGGGCATGGTCGGCCGGGTTGGGAGCCACATCTGCACTTGCCATTGTCACACGAAGTGCCTGGAGACCCGCGGCTGACGGCCAAGCCAAGTTCCCCCTGGCCTCCTGCTAGTTTCCCAATCTCCCTCTGTAGTGGAAACACAGCTAGAGCCAGCGGTGCCCCAGTGAACTCACGGGCCTGTCCTGCCACGGAGCCCCGGGCCCCTCCTAGGTAGGCCTTGAACCGGGTCTCTTATCTTCTGTATTCTGATGCTTTGACATCTTGGGGCCTTGCTGACCCTGCAGGGACCGACACCCCCATGCCCCAGGGCTGGCCAGTTCCTGGATACGGTACAGAACTACCCCAGGAGCACATCTTTCCTATGCAAACCAACCAATCCAGAGCTCACACCCCCAAGCACCCCCCCTCTATGGGGCTTTTACACTTGGGGTTACTCTCCACCTGCCCTAATCAGCCCAGGGCCTGGTACCATACAACCAGGGGCAGCTCCTAAGCCCTGAGCCCTGAAATGATTCAAACTAGCCCATCCTAAGCCTGCTCACCCACCTCGCCCATTCTTTCCTGCAGAAACCACAATAAAGGCTGAAGCCCACAGGTCACCTCGCTCCCTCTGCCCCCTGACCAACCCTGGTGCTTTTCCGCGTGTCCTCCACGCCAGGCATAACCCATCCTCTTGGGAACTGTGAGTAACAAACTCTGTTCAATGGCCATTGTCTCCTGATCTATGGGCCTTGTCATACCTAAATAGTAATGAAATCTCTATTTTAAAACAGGTCACTCTTTCATAATCAGGTTCTGCTGATTTTTCAGAGAACTATAAAAGAGTGGAAGAACCTCAGCAATGCTCTAGAGATTTGAAACGCAGACTGACGTTCGTGGTCTCTCCACCAGGGAGCAGGGGCCAGAGGACAAGGCGATCCAGTGAGAGCTGGCAGCTTGGGACAGAAGAGCATGATGGGGACCCGAGTATCCATCCTGCAAGTGGGGACACGAGGAGCCCTAGCGGATGTGCACCTGTGACAAGGACGTGAGCACATGCCCTGAGCTGGCCTTTGACAGAGACCAGAACACGGTGGCGATAAGACAGTCACACCACCCAGAACAGAGGCCACCGGCTTGTCACGTAGGCTTGGACGTGCTCCCTGTGCTCTCCCCAGCCTTCCTCACACACCCCCAGAAGCAGAGCTGCTTCCTGCTCAGTGTCTGTGAGGACAACCTCAGGAAGCCCAGCACGCAGCCTAGAACCGGCTCACCTGTCCTTGGGGCGGGGGGGCTGCAGGGCAGCGTGGCGGGGGCATGGCCACCAGGGGGACACGGTGCAGGAGCTGTGGCCACGCTTGTCGATCTCCTCCTTCCCAAGGTTCCTCTTAGCCTCGGGGTACCAGACCCAGCAGGCGGGGAGTCTCTGATGAGAATGTGGGGCTGTAGTTGCCCACGGTCACTAAATCCTCCCAAACCTCGCAAGGTATTTAGAATCCTCCTGCAGTGGAAAATGCACTTGGAGCCTTTGAAGATTAAATTGTAGCTTAGGGCTTCCCTGGTGGCACACTGGTTGGGAGTCCGCCTGCCGATGCAGGGGACATGGGTTCGTGCCCGGATCCGGGAAGATCCCACATGCCACAGAGCGGCTGGGCCCGTGAGCCATGGTCGCTGAGCCTGCGCGTCCGGAGCCTGTGCTCCGCAACGGGAGAGGCCACAACAGTGAGAGGCCCGCGTACCACAAAAAAAAAAAAAAATTGTAGCTTAAACTGTCCTCTTAAAACACTCATAAGCCTAAACTACTTAATGGAAACGCTAATGAGACTGAATTCTGTAAGTCTGAATTAACATAATTAACTAATATATGGGCAAGGATTAATTTAGCTGTTATGTACTTAACAGTCCCATGTTTGCGAAAAGAAAGGCATGATTCAGTTCCCCAGTCAAAACAGAACAAAAACACCAACAGAAATTGGCCTGCTGCTGTTTCATTTTTCCTTCCCAGAAACAGAGTCAACAGACTGAAAAGATGCACGTCCTTCATGGAGCCTGAGCAGAGAGTTTTTCAGTTTCAGGGCATCTGCCAGGCCCGGGAGGGGTTCCTGGCAGCCGCCCCCGGCCCTGCTCCCTAGCAGCCTTGGGATCTGTCCCTTGGGCCAGGGGTGCTTCTCCAAGCTGGACGCAGGACAGGTTGTGCTCCAGGTGACACCATCCTGACCCAGGGAAGTGTCTGAATCTTGTTAAGCATCAGTTCAGGGGAGCAACTCCCCAAAAGACTGATGCCCTTTAGAGTTAAAGGGGTGAGGGCTTCACTGCCTGCCTTGCAGGTTCCCTGACAGAGCAAGTTCTGCTCAGGCCGGGGTCGGGTGGACAGCTGGCTGCCCAGAAAGCCTGTCTCACAGGGTGCTGGGAGGGGCCATGAAGCCAGGAGGACATGATGCAGCGGCCGGGCTCACACCCAGGGGCCTCTCAAGGCACCGGCAGGGAGGGCCTTGTCTATGGAGCTCACCTGGCAGGTGAGATGATGGAGATGATGATGATGATGATGATGAGCTGAAGGCTGGTAGGTGCAGGCAAGTCTGAGCCCACCCACCACCAATGCTGACCAGAAGCAGATGGGGAAAGAGGGAAGGAGCATTACAAGGAGTGAGGAGGGGAAAATCAAACATAGGGCTGAAATTAAAAAAAAAGAAAAAAGGTTAACAGAGTGAAAGAGTAAAGAGAGGTTAAGTGAGGAGAGAGGACGGGGTGAGGCCCGCCATCCTTTCCCTCCACCTCCCACGTTGCCCCATTATCAGAGGAAGGACAGAGCACACAGCTTAGTACATTTGAGGCTGAGAGAGAGAGCAAGGCTGAAATATCTTTCGAAGGAATGTGAATGCAAACAAGGAAAAGAATACACGTGCACACCATGGACCCTTCCTTCCTGCTTCTGTTCCTGCTCACAGGGCTTGATGACAGCTGTCCTCATCCGGCCACCCCTGTGTCCAGCATCAGAGACCCGCAGCCACAAAGGGACAACCCGGGCTCCAGGTCAGCAGGCCTGCCTCAGCAGCTGTGTGGACCTGGACATGGCAGGCAACTCCTCTGGCTGTCACTTTCCCCAGGTGTAAAGTGGCCATGATAATATCCAACTTGCAGAATCATTCTGAGGTGCACAGACGAGTATACATGTCTGGTGAAGCATCTGGTAAGTAACAGCAACCAGTGATAGCACTTAGCACCATCACAATAAAAATACTAAGGAGCCCGGACCACGAATGAAAACCAAGCCCTCGGTCCACCTCTACTACGGGCCCGAATCCCTAGAAATAACAGGAAAAAGAGAAGAAAATGAATAAAACTGTAACAGCCCTGGAAACAAGACTGGCAGATGAGATGTCCAAGGAACTGCGGGAAGACAGCAAGCAGCCATCTGAGGGGAGGGAAGAAGCAGGGCCTGGGCGAGGAGGCTGCTGCCGAGGGGAGAGCAGTGCCAGAGGAGCAGGGCAGGGGCACCCAGGCTGGGCGTGGGCAGCGGCAGGCTTCATTCAGAGGCCGAGAGGCAGGACAGAGCCCGGGGATGGGGAGGCCACCACCACCCTGCCAGACTTGAACATCTCTCAACGCTCGACAGAACAGCCAGACAGAAAATTAGAAAGGATGAGGAAGAACTCAACACCATCAACCAACAGGTTCTCAGAAACATTTTTAGAACATTCTACGCAACAACAGAATACACGTTATTCTCAAGGGCCCACAGAACATATTCCAAGATAGATTAGACCCTGACCTCGATGAATTTAAGAGAACTGAACTCCTACAGAATGTGTTCTGCAACCACAACGGAATCCAACTAGTAACTGACGAGGGACGGAAAACAGAAAAATCTCCAAGCAGCTGGAAACAAAACAACACACTTTAAAAAAATCCACAGGTCCAAGAGGAAGTCTCAAGGGAAAAACGAAACAAAACATTGAACTGAATGAAAAGGAAAAGACAAGGTACCAAAATCTGTGAGACACGGTTACACTATTGCTAAGGGGAAGATTTATGGTACCATTGTTTACACCAGAGAAGAAGAGTCTCAAATCAGTAAGCGAAGGACCCACTTCAAGATCCTAGAAAAAGAAGAGCTTTAAAATAAGCCCAAAGCAAGAGGAAGGAAGGAAATAATAAAGAGCAGAAAACAGTGAAATTGAAAACAGAAAAACACTAGAGAAAATAAGTGCAACAAAGAGCTAATTTTGTGAAAAGATCAATAAAACTGATAAACTTCCAGTTAAGAATGACTAAGAAAAAAAAAAGAAGACACAAATTACCAATATCAGGAAAGAAACAAAGAATATATCCACAGATGCTACCAACATCAAAAGTGTAATAAGGGAATATTACAAACAACTCTACACAAATAAACTTCATAAATTAGATGAAATGCACCACTTCCTCAGAACACACAAACTACTACAACTCACCCCAATATGAAAAGGATAATTTGAACAACCCTATAACTTTCCAAGAAATTTAGTTTGTAATTTTTAAAAAATCTCCCCGCCAAAGAGATATGGTTTCACTGGAAGATTTTACTAATAGTTTAAAGAATTAACACCAATTCAACACAATCACTTCCAGAACATAAAAGAGGAGGGAACACTTCCCAATTCATTTACTGAAGCTAGGATTACCCTGATAGTACAAAGACAATACAAAAAAAAAAAAAAAGAGCAAGAGAGAGAAAGAAAAAGAAAATTACAGACCAAGAATCCTCATGAACACAGACACAAAAATCCTTAACAAAATATTAGCAAACAGGTTTCAGTAATATATATATATAAAAGGAAACACCAAGACCAAGTGGGGCTTGGCCAGATTCAGTACTGGATCAATATTCAGAACTCAACCAGTATAACCTACCATATTGACAATTTAAAAAAGAAAAATCACATAATCATGTCACTCAATGAGGAAAAAGCAGTGACAAAATTCAATACCTACTCATTTAAAGAAGAAAAAAAAACCTCTCTAACTATGACTAGAAGGGAACATCACCAACTTGCTAAACAGTATTTACAAAAAAAGCCTACAAGTAACATTGTACTTAATGGTGAAAGTCTGAATGCTTTCCCCTAAACTCAGGAACAAGGCAAAGACGTCTGCCCTAGGTTGGAAGTTCTAGCCACGGCAACAAAACGAGAAAAGGAAATAAAAGGCATAAGGATCAAAAAGAAGAAATAAAACTGTCCTTATTTGTAGATGACATTATCAAGTATAAAATCTTAAAGAATCTACTCCTAGAACTAATAAGCAAGTTCAGAAAGGTTGCAGGAGATAAGATTAACATGCAAAAGCAGTTATATTTCTGTATGTTAACAATGAACACATGAACATCAAAATTAAAAATACAATGCCTGGGACTTCCCTGGTGGCACAGTGGTTAAGAATCCACCTGTCAATGCAGGGGACACGGGTTCGACCTCTGGTCCGAGAATATACCACATGCTGTGGAGCAACTAAGCCCGTGTGCCACAACTACCGAGCCTGCATTCTAGAGCCCGAGAGCCACGACTACTGAGTCCACGTGCCACAACTACTGAAGCCCACGTACCTAGAGCCCGTGTTCCACAATGAAGAGTAGCTCCTGCTTCGTGGCAACTAGAGAAAGCCTGTGCACAGCAAAGAAGAAAGAAAGAAAGAAATACAATGCCTTTTATCATTGCTTAAATAAAATGAAATACTTAGGTATAAATCTAACCAAACATGTATAGGACTTGCATAGTGAAAGCTTCATAGTGCCGATGAAAGAAATCAAAGGAGATCTAAAAAAATGAAGACAGATATTGTGTTTGTGAAGACTGAACATAGTAAAGATGTCAATTCTCCCAATTGATGTACAGGTCTAACATAATCCCTACCAAAACCCCAGCAAGATATTTTTCGTAGATATTGCCAAGATAATAATAAAACTTGTATGGAAAGGCAAAAGAACTAGAAAAGTTCATATAAGTTTGAAAAAGAAAACTAAAGTGGGAGCAATCAGTCTACCCCATTTCACAACTTTTTGTAGCTATAATAATCAAGACTCTGCTGCACTGGGAGAGGGACAGACACATAGATCAATGGAACAGACAGAGAACTCAGAAATAAACTCACACAAATATGCCCAAATGACTCCTGACAAAAGTGCAAAGCAACTCAGTGGAAGAAAGACAGGCATTTCAACACATGGTGCTGGAGTAACTGGATGACCATAGGCAAACAAAACAAAAAACAAACCAAAAAACCCCTTGACCTAAGTCTGATAACTTATACAACATTAACTCAAATTGGATCTCTCAAAATGAAACTCAGAATATAAAACTTTTAGGAAAAAAACAAACAGAGAATATCTTTAGAATCTAAGATAAGGCAAAGAGTTCTAAGATTGATACCAAAAAACATGACCCTAAAAGGAAAAGTTAATAAACTGGATTTTATCAAAATTTTAAAATTTTACTCTGGAGAAGACCTGGTTAAAGAGGATGAAAAGACATGTTACAAAATGAGAGAAAATATTCACAAACAACATAATCATCAAAGCACAAGTAGCTAGAATATATAAAGATCTCTCAACACTCAATAGTTAAAAATTAGAAAATGAGAAAAAGACATGAAGAGACATTTCACTGGAGAGGATAGATGGATGGCAAATGAGCACATAAAAAGATACCCCACATCACTAGCCTTAGAGAAGTGCAAATTAATAAGATATTATGATATACCTATCACAATGTCTAATACAAAAAAACAGTGACAATACCAAACATTGGCAAGTATGTAGAGAAACTGGATCATTCATACATTGTTAGAGGTCAAATGGTAGAACTTCTCTGAAAAACAATTTCCCAGTTTCTTAAAAAAATAAACATGTACTATTATACAACCCGGCAACTGCACTCCTGGATGTTTATCCCCCAAAAATGAAGACAATGCTCACACAAAAACCTATACAACCATGTTTTTAGGTGCTTTACCTGTAATATCCAAAGACTAGAAACAACCCAGATGTCCCCTAACGGGTGAATGGTTAGACAAACTGTGTCACATCCATACCATGGAATACTACTTATCAATAAACTACAGATATACACAACAACCTGGATGAATCTTCGAAGAACCATGCTGAGTGAGAAGCACCGATCCCAAAGGTTACATGGTATATGGTTCCTTTTTTTTTTTTTTTTTCCCACTTGTTAGCTTATGTCTCTCTGGGCGTCATTCCTGGCACGTGGGGCCCCGCTCTCTGGAACCTTCACTGGCCATCCTTTCCTCATTTCTCCCCTGGGCACGAGAACCACATAGGTAGATACATGCATAGGTAGATACGTCCACCCATCTCCCGCATCTGTAGACGCCTCCTGCCTCTTGTGCTATTTGGCCAAACTCTGATGCTTCCCCAGTGTCTTCATCTCTGGGTCTGTCCCAGTGGAGCCTTCCTCCCTGGGGTAGGAGGGAGGCACACTCTGGAGGCACGCTCCTCCAGAGCCGTGCCTTGCTGCACGACCTCTACCCTGAAGATGGTGGCCCTCCTTGCCCGACCCACCAGCTAGCACCTGTGGTCCCCCACCGCACCTGGGGAACTGCGGGCCCCTACTTCTGAGGACCCCCTCCCACACCTAGGATGACCCAGGGTCCCTGGGCAGCGCCGCCTTCCCCAGGCCGGCCTCACTCGCCATGTGGCCCTGGCCCTGAGCTGGGGCAGCTATGAAGGAGCTGGAGGTGGAAGCACAGCATGTGGCCCGCAGAGCAGACCCAACGACTAGAGTCACCCTCTGATGCGGACTTGGGGTGGGGGTTTGGGGGTTGGGAACGCATCTCCTTTTTTTTTCAAGTTTTATTGAGCTTTATTACAAATCAATTAGACAATAATAATCACAAAACTAAGGTCAGAAATTAAAGATAAAAAGTTATTCTGGAGGAAGGGAGACGCAAGAGGGAAGAGATATGAGGATATATGTATATGTATAACTGATTCACTTTGTTATAAAGCAGAAACTAACACACCATTGTAAAGCAATTATACTCCAATAAAGATGTAAAAAAAAGTTATTCTGACCGCATAAAAATAAAATTTTTAACATCAATATTAAATAACAATTATTAACAAACTGGAGAAAAAAATATTTGAACATAAAAAAGTTAGTAATATTTCTATTGATTTAAAAATCAATATATGCTAGCCAGACATTGATTACAACCTCTAGCTAAAAGTGAGTAAGACAGCTGTGGAGGAAGAATCTTGAACTTCATTTCTCCACAAGTTTAAAAATAAAAGAAAAAGAGATTTTTCAGTCAATTCTTTTGGACTCAAAAATTTTGGATTTTTGTTTAAATTTTAATCTAATTCCTTCTCAGGAAGTATGATGGGGGAAAGTTTACATTTAACTCTCTGGCATCTATAACGCTGATATTAATGGAGCATCTTTATGTATACATTGTAATTGGCATATTTCTATTTATCAATACCATGATTTAATCCTACCACAGAGTATTTAACAAACTCTGTTGGCCAGTGTGCTTGGATACTCTGTAATAGGAAACAGAGTGATTTCTTAATGCTGGTCACTAACTGGTCCTTAGAGTTAATTCACTTTTCCAAGAGGAAGACATTCCCAGAACATTCCTGGTTCCCAAATTATGGTTCCGTTTTACATCATTTTTGAAATGAGAAAATTATGGAAATGGAGGACAAAAGAGTGGTTGCCAGAGGTTAAGGAAGGGACTGGGGCAAGAGTGGTTGTGGTAATAAAGAGGCACCATGAAGGACCCTTTTGTGACCCTGTTCTGTATCTTGACTGTATCGGCGTCAGTATCCTGGTTTCAACAAGAGATGTAGTTGTAGTTTCAACAAGAGATCACCATGATGGAAAACTGGGTAAAGGATACACTGGATTTCCGTGTATTGTTTCTTACAATTGCATGTGAATCTATAATTATTTCAAATACACATTTAGTTGAAAACATCAATTAGAAATCCTAGAAGGTAAATTCTTTTCAAAATGTAAAAACTGCAGAGATAGGGTGTGTCAGAGAACTGGTCAACTGAGCTTAGGGATTCTCTCAAGACCTAAGACAAAGGGTCAAAGGGATAGAAAGTCTGAAGAGGCCAACATCTAGTATCTGTCTAATAAGAGTTCTAGGAGGATGGAATGAGGAAAAATAAAGCAAAAGAGTCAAATAAATAACAGAAGAATTTCCTGAAGCCAAGCACAGAAGTCTTTGAATTTCAATCTCAAATCTAAACAACGGTGAACAAAGAAACTGGCCCACCTTTACAGTTAAGTTCACATAATTGTTGGAGTATAATGAAAAACGGTTAATAACTCACTGAGGGATAGGCAGGAAAAGGAAAACAAATTCACATCAACACACACAGGTCAAATCCCAGAACAAGAAAAGAGAAAAGAATCCTGAAAGGTTCTGGAAGAAGAAGAAAGTGATCTGAAAAGGAACAAAAATTAATATTGGCACCAGATGCCTCATCAGAAACACTGCAGGCCAAAAAACCAGGGTACAAGGTTTTTGAAATTCTCAGTGAAAGTTATTTTGAACTTAAAATCTAAACTCAGCCTAATTTGTTGGAAGAAAATAAAGACTTCAAGAACTCAGAAAGTTTACTACCTAGATAGCCATCCATATATACGGCAAGCACTCAAAAATATCTTTCAAAAGAATGAATGGCTTAGTAGAGAAAAAGATTTTGTAAACATAAAAGAAAGAAGATTAAAGAAAAAAAGGTGACCAAAGAGGGACCTCCCTGGTGGCACAGTGGCTAAGAATCTGCCTGCTAATGCAGGGGACACAGGTTCGAGCCCTGGTCCAGGAAGATCCCACATGCCACAGAGCAACTAAACCTGTGCACCACAACTACTGAGCCCACATGCCACAACTACTGAAGCCCACATGCCTAGAGCCCGTGCTCCGCGACAAGAGGAGCCACAGCACGAGAAGCCCGCGCCCTGCAACGAAGAGTAGCCCCCGCTCTCCAGAGCTAGAGAAAGCCCGCACACAGCAACAAACACCAAATGCAGTCAAAAATAAACAAATTAAAAAAACAAAAACAAAAAACTCTTAGATGGTATCAAAAAAAAAAAAATGAAGCCAGATACATGCTGATTGCAAAACTAAGGTTAAAAATAGAGGATGAAAAACATATGAAGAAAGTGACGATAAAAATAATTTAATAGGTGTGATGATATTACTATCATCCAAAGAATGATTAAAGGCAAAAAGAGAATAAGACAAGGAGGGGATTTTTATATTGATTAAAGAAAGGCTCATGACATCAATATGAGATGATAACTTTTGTACATCTTATAACTATGAAATGCATACACCAAAAATTGAGAGAAATCGACAAATCCACAATCCATATGGAGACTAACATCCCTTCTCAGAAACAGACCAGGTAGACAAAACACAAGACGTCCAAACACCTGAATGAGCTTCTTGCAGCCACAGGTGACAAATGCGGCCCCTACAGGCACCAGGCAGGCAGGATGAATGGCTGACGTGGACAGGTGAGGGGGACGGTTAAACCATCCTTTGGAAGTGCAGCCACTGTGCAGCACCAGCTAAGTGTCGCCGTGAAGGAATGAGGGTCCAGCAGAGCCAGAGCTTCTGATTTTTTTCAAGAGAAACCCCAAATCCCTATTTTCTACATAAAATCTCTTGATTTGTAAGTGTTTCCTCAAGTTAAAAAAAAAAAAAAAACAACGGCTTCCCTGGTGGCGCAGTGGTTGAGAGTCTGCCTGCCAATGCAGGGGACACGGGTTTGTGCCCCGGTCTGGAAAGATCCCACATGCCGCGGAGCGGCTGGGTCCATGAGCCATGGCCGCTGAGCCTGCGCATACGGAGCCTGTGCTCCGCAACAGGAGAGGCCACAACAGTGAGAGGCCCGCATACCGCAAAAGAAAAAAACAACAACAAAAAAACTTATGTGGGTTGTACAAAACATATCTGCAGGCCAAGGCAGCCTGTGGGCTCCTGGTGGCAACCTCTGATCTAATTTATATAGACTTTTGTACTCAATAAGCACAGAATAAAACTACTCCTCAAATACTCATTGGAATGTTGACAAAAACTGAACATGTACTGAACCACATAAAGAATTTTTTAACAAATTCAGAAAGGCAGAAATTATACAGAGCGCAGTCTCTGATCCCAATAAAGTTAAAAATCAGCAACAAAAGGAGCACCAAAAAAGTCTATGCAGTTGGAAAAAAATCTTAAATCCCTTATAAATAACTTTTGAGTTATAGAGAAAAAAATCAAAGCCGAAATAAAAAATTATTCAGAAATGAATACCAATAAGAGCAGTGTATAATCAAGCCAGAGATAGGTAATGAGAGGAAAAAAACCGTTTATTACTTATTAAAGCACATCAAAGCCTGAAAATAAAGAACAAAACATTCTATTCAAAGGAGTTAGGAAAAAAATAATAAAAATTTAAAAGCTGGAAGAATTAATAAACAAACAAAAATAGCAATTTATGTGTTAGAAAATAAAAGAACTCAATCAAAAAATAAAAATCAGTCTGAGCTGTGGGAGGGAGATGAGGTGAGGTGGCTTCCAGGGGTTGAGAGGGTGGAGCTGGGACTCAGGCTGAAGCTGTGTTGGCTGGCGACCCCGTAGTTCCCGGGCTGAAATCTGAAACTGGCCCCATTCAGGGAGAGCAAGGAGAGCGCAAAGGAAGAGGCAGATTGCTCTGGACTGCCAGGAGTTGTGACGGCTCCAAAACGGCTGTGCATTCCACTGCCTCCGCCTGCTCTCCAGAGGGACAGGGCAAAAAGCTGAGCTCTTCAGGGAGGAATCAGGGGGACCAATTAAACACCTGGAAGCCAGAGGGGGCGGCAGGGGATGCTCAGTGAGGTATGGAGACTGGCAGAAGGAGAAGGAAGGAGTGGAAATATTTCTTCTGAACAGAACCTGAGAAGTAGCTACAGCTACTCCACAACAAAGGATAAAAGGGCCACATCAAGGTGGGTAGGAGAGGCAGGGACATGGTCTCGCCAAACCCACCCCACCCCCCACTGCCAGCATGGAGACCCACAGTCTGGAGGGATCTCACAAATACATAACTTCTCCCTGAGGAGCCAGAGGGTTGTTGTCCCATGTCAGGTACCCCAACCTTGGGGATCTGCCATAGAGAGACAAGCCCCCCATATGTCTAGCTTCGAAAACCAACAGGGCTTTTTTTACTTTTTGGCTGTGCCGCAGCATGCAGGATCTTAGTTCCTTGACCAGGGATTGAACCCGTGCCCCCTGCAGTGGAAGTGCAAAGTCCTATTTGCAAAGCAGAAATAGAGACAGAGATATAGAGAACAAACTTCTGGATACCAAGGGGGAATGGAGGGATGGGATGAATTGGGAGATTGGGAGTGACATATATACACTATTATGTATAAGATAGATAACTAATGAGAACCTACTGTATAGCACAGGGAACTCTACTCAATGCTCTGTGGTGACCTGAATGGGAAGGAAATCTAAACAAGAGGGGAGATATATATATATATATATATATATATATTACTGATTCACTTTGCTGTACAGCAGAAACTAACACAACATTGTAAAGCAACTATACTCCAATAAAAATTTAAAAATAAAAAATAATAATTAAAGAAAAAGAAGGAAATGGGAAGGGGAGCAAGCAGTGTTCCCTACCATAAAGACTCCACTTAAAGGGAATAAAAACCAGTGGGTAATTAACAGTACCTTGAAAATTGATAAACAATTCCCATCCACCCACATACAAATTGTAGTCAATAAAAATGTTTCATTTGGGGGAAAGTGAAAAAAAAATAATTAAGGGGGTTAGTTTTAGCCATTAAGGAGTTTGGGGGTGAGGTGATTCACTTTTGCACCTGAAAATACATTTTCAATAAAACTGAAGACTAAATATCTTTATTTGATAAAAAAGAAAGAAAGAAAACCAATGGGGCTTATGTCCAGGAGACCATAGGGCTGTAGGGAATGGAGATTCTGCCCTTAAAGGGCTCCCATGAAGATTCACTCGCCCCAGGACCCAGCACAAAAGCAGAAGCTTGAAAAGAGCCTTGACCTTGTGTGAAAAAGATTCATTTGAAAATCCTAAAACATCTGCCAAAGGAGCAACAGCCTGTTGGGAGTCTCTTCAGGGAATGAGGCTGGCAGGTGCCATTTCTGCCCTCTGCCCTCTGACTCTAACCTGTTAGCACCTGTCCTCCCTGCCCCCCTGCACTGCTGCTGTAGCCCCATCAGAGGCAGCAGGCAAGTGCCGCAGCCCCCCACAGTCCCCCAAAGCCAGTGGGTGCATGCAGCCCACACATGGGATGCCCTTGTGTGCCAGGCTCTGGTGGCCAGAGAGGATTGTGTTTCTGGGGCTAACAGGTCTGAAACAATCAAAGAGGTAGTTCAAGAGACAACCAAGAATGAGGGCAAGTTTAAACAACAAAGTTCATCACCTACAAGGGCCACCCTGTCAAGACTGGGAGAGAGAGCTGTTTCTCCTAACACAGAGACACACACAGAGAGTCAAGCAAAATGAGGAAACAGAGGAATTAGCTCCAAACGAAAGAACAAGATAAAAATCCCAGAAAAAAACCTTAATGAAACAGAGATAATTTACCCAACTACAAGTTCAAAATAATGGTCATAAAAATGCTCAACAAACTTGGGAGAAGAATAGATGAACACAGTGAGAATTTTGACAGACAGAAAATATAAGAAGGTACCAGGCAGAAGTCACAAAGCTGAAGGACACAATAACTTAACTGAAAAATACACTGGAGGAGTTCAACAGCAGACCAGATGAGGCAAAGAAAGGATCCGTGAGCAGAAGACAGGGCAGTGGAACTCATCCAAACAGAGAAGCAAAACGAAAAAAGAATTTTTTAAAAAAGCAAAGATAGCTTAAGGGACCTATGGGACAACATCAAACACAATAACATTCGAATTATAGGGAATGCAGAAAGAGAAAAGAGAGAGAAAGGGGAAGAATATTTTTTTGAAGAAATAATGTCTGAAAACTCCCTTACCCTGGGCAGGAAGCAGACATCCAGATCCAGGAATCTCAGAGAGTTCCAAATAAGATGAACCCAAAGACACCCACACCAAGACACACTATAATTAAAATGTCAAAAGCTAAAGATAGAATCTTAAAAACAGCAAGAGAAAACCAATTTGTTATATACAAGGGAACCCCCATGAGACCATCAGCAGATTTCTCAGAAGAACCTTTGCAGGCCAGAAGGGAGTGACATGATATATTCAAAGTGCTAGGAAAAAAAACCTTCCAACCAAGAATACTCTACTGGGCAAGGTTATCATTCAGAATTGAAGGAGAGATAAAGAGTTCTCCAGACAAGCAAAAGCTAAAGGAGTTAATCACCACTAAACTGGCCCTACAAGAAATGCTAAAGAGACTTCTTTAAGCTGAAAAGAAATGGAACTAATTGGTAATAAGAAAATAACTGAAAGTGAAAGTATCACTGGTAAGGTAAATAAGGTAAATATACATGAAAGGAAGTGGGTTAATCACTTATAAAGCTAGTATAAAGATGACACGACAAAAGTAGTAAAAATAACTGTAATAATTAGTTAAGGGATAGATAAAATAACAAGATGTAAAAAGTGACATCAAAAACAGAAGAGTGTGGGGCTTCCCTGGTGGCGCAGTGGTTGACAGTCCGCCTGCCAATGCAGGGGACACGGGTTTGTGCCCCAGTCCGGGAAGATCCCACATGCCACAGAGCAGCTGCGCCCGTGAGCCACGGCCGCTGAGCCTGCGTGTCCGGAGCCTGGGCTCTGCAACGGGAGAGGCCACAGCAGTGAGAGGCCCGCGTACCGCAAAAAAAAAAAACAAAAAAAAAACCAGAGTGTGGTGGGGGGTAGTGAAAATGTGGTTTTAGAATGCACCCAAATTTAACTTACTATCAACATAAAATAGATTGTTGTATATATAGGCTGTTGTATGTGAGTCCAATGGTACCCACAAAGCAAAAACCTACAGTAGATACACAAAAGATAATAAGAAAGGAATCTAAGCGTAACAATACAGAAACTCATCAAAACACAGGGAAGAAAGTAAGATAACAAGAAAGAAACAGAAAAACTACAAAACAGAAAACAATTAACAAAATGGCAGTAAGTACTGATACATTCCTATCAATATTACTTTAAATGTAAATGGACTAAATTCTCCAATGTTTATCCATAGTTGAATGGATAAACAACAACAACAACAAGACTCAACTATATGCTGCCCTCAAGAGACTCACTTCAGATGTAAGGACAAATACAGACTGAAAGTGAAGGGGTGGAAAAAGGTGTTTCCTACAAAGGGAAACCAAAAGAAAGCTGGGGTAACTATACTGGTATCAGACAAAACAGACTTTAAAACAAAGTCTGTAATAAAAGACAAAGATGGGCATTAAATAATGATAAAGGAGTCAACCCAATAATAAGATATAACATTTATAAATATTTATGTATCCAACATAGGAACATCTAAATATATAAAGCAAATATTAACAGACCTAAAGGGAGAAATTGGACAGCAATACAGTAACAGTAGGGTGCTTTAATACCCCACTTACATCAATGGATAGATCATCCAGACAGAAAATTAATAAGGAAACATCAGACTTAAATGATGTTTAAAAGATGGACCTAATAAATACAGAACTTTCCATCCCAAAACAGCAGAATATATAATCTTCTCAAGTGCACATGGAGCATTCCCCAGGATAGATCATGCGTTAGGCCACAAAACAAATCTAAATAAATTTAAGAAGACTGAAATCATATCAAGTAATGGTATGAAACCAGAACTCAATTACAAGAAGAAAACTGGAAAAATCACAAGTATGTAGAAATTAAACAACATGCTACTGAACCACCAATGGATCAATGAAGAAATAAAAGGAGAAATAAAAAAAAACCTTGAAACAAATGAAAATGAAAATACAACATAACAAAATCTATGGGATGCAGCATAGACAGTTCTAAGAAAGAAGTTTATAGCAATTCAGGCCTACCTCAAGAAACAAGAAAAATTTCTAATAAGCAATCTAACTTTACAACTAAAGAAACTAAAAAAATAAGAAACGAAGCCCAAAGTTAGTAGAAGTGGAGAAATAATAAGGACCAGAGTGGAAATAAATAGAGCCTAAAAAGACAATAGAAAAGGTCAATAAAACTGGTTCCTTGAAAACATAAACAAAATTGACAGACCTTTAGCTAGACTCACTAAGAAAAAAGAGAGGGCTTAAATAAACTCATAAATGAAAGAGGAGGCATTACAACTGATATCAAAGAAATACAAAAGATCATGAGACTACTATGAACAATTATACATGAACAAATTGGCCAACTGAGAAGAAATGGATAAATTCCTAGAAACATACACTCTTCTAAGACAGAATCATGAAGCAATAGAAAACTCGAATAGACCAATTACTAGTAGGGAGATTGAATCAGTAATCAAAAAACTCCCAACAAACGAAAGCCCAGAACCAGATGGCTTCACTGGTTAATTCTACCAAACATCTGAAGAAGATTTAATACCTACTCTTCTCAAACTCTTCTAAAAAAATTAAAAAGGAGGGAATGCTTCCAAACTCATGTTATGAGGCCAGCACTACCCTAATACCAAAACCAGACAAGGACATCAAAAAAAAAAGAAAATTACACAGGCCAACATCCCTGATAAACATAGATGTAAAAATCCTCAACAAAGTATTAGCAAATCAAATTCAGTAATACCTTAAAAGGATCATACATCATGATCAAGTGGGATTTATTCCAGGGATACAAGGATGGCTCAACATCTGCAACTCAATCAGCATGATACACAACATGAAGATAGAAATCATATGACCACCTCAATGTGCAGAAAAAACATTTGACAAAATTCAACATCCATTTATGATAAAAACTCTCAACCAAGTGGATACAGAGGGAACATGCCTCAACATAATAAAGGCCATATATGACAGGCCCAACAGCTAACCACACTCAACAGTGAAAAGCTGAAAGCTTTTCCCTTAAGATCAGGAATAAGACAAGGATGCCCACTCTGGCCACTTTTGTTCAACATAGTATTGGAAGTCCTAGCCAGAGTGATTGGCAGGAAATAGAAATAAAAGGCATATAAATTTGAAAGGAAGAAGTAAAACTATCATTATTGCTGGAGGATATGATTTTATATATAGAAAACCCTAAACACTCCACAAAAAAATAATTGTTAGAACCAATAAATTAAGTAAAGTTTCAGGATACAAAATTAATATACAAAAATCTGTTGCATTTTATACACTACCAACAAACTATCAGAAGAGAAATTAAGACTTAATACCATTTACAATTGCATCAAAAAGAATTTAACCAAGGAGGTGAAAGACCTGTACATTGAAAACTATAAGACACTGAAGAAAGAAACTGAAGATGACACAAATGAACAGAAAGATATTTCATGTTCATGGATTGGAATAATTAATATTGTAAAAAATGTCCATATTACTCAAAGCAATCTACAGCAATCTACAGTTCCAATGCAATCCCTATCAAAATTCCAATGACATTTTTCACAGAACTAGAACAAACAATCCTAAAATCTGTATGAAACCATAAAAGTCAAAGCAATCGTAACAAAGAAGAATAAAGCTGGAGGCATCATGCTCCCTGATTTGAAACTATATTACAAAGCTATAGCAATCAATATAGTATGGTATTGCCATAAAAACAGAAACATACATCAGTGGAACAGAATAGAGAGCCCAGAAATACATCCAATCATATATGGTCAATTTACAACAAAGGAGGTAAGAATATACAATGGGGAAAGGACAATCTCTTCAATAAATGGTATTTGGAAAACAGGACAGCCATATGCAGAAGAACAAAACTGGACAAATATCTTACACCATACACAAAATTAACTCAAAATGGATTAAAAACATGAATGTAAAGACCTGAAATCATAAAACTCCAAGAAGAAAACATAGGTGGTAAGCTCCTTACCATCACTCTGGCAATATTTTTTTGGATGTGACTCCAAAGGCAATGGCTACAAAAGTAAAAATAAACAAATGGGACCACATCAAACTAAAAAGCTTCTGCTCAGTGAAGGAAACCATCAACAAAATAAAAAGGCAACCTCCTGAATTGGAGAAGATATTTGCAAACCATCTGTCGATAAGGTGTTAATATCCTAAAGAACTCATTCAGCTCAATAACAAAAAACCACAATCTGATTAAAAAATGGGAAAAGGATCTGAATAGACATTTTTCCAAAAAAGACATACAGATGGGCAACAGGCACATGAAAAGATGCTCTACATCACTAATCATCAGGGAAATGCAAATCAAAACCACAGTGTGCTACTATCACCTCACACCTGTCAGAATGGCTATTATGCAAAGGACAAGAAATAACAAATGTTAGTGAGGATGTGGAGAAAAAGGATCCCTTGTGTACTGTCGGTGGGAATGTAAATTGGTGCAGCCACTATGGGAAAGAGTACAGAGACTCCTCAAAAAATTAAGAATAGAACTACCATATGATCCAGCAATCCCACTTCTGGATATTTATCCGAAGAAAATAAAAACCCTAATTCAAAAACATACATGCACCCCATGTTCATTGCAGCATTATTTACAGTAGCCAAGATATGGAAACAACTTAAGAGTCCACTGATGGATGAATGGATAAAGAAGATCTGAGACACAAATACAACGGCATATAATCAGCCATTAAAAAGAATGAAATCTGGGCTTCCCTGGTGGCGCAGTGGTTGAGAGTCTGCCTGCCGATGCAGGCGACACGGGTTCGTGCCCCGGTCCGGGAAGATCCCACATGCCGTGGAGCGGCTGGGCCCATGAGCCATGGCCGCTGAGCCTGCGCGTCCAGAGCCTGTGCTCCGCAACGGGAGAGGCCACAACAGTGAGAGGCCCGCGTACCGCAAAAAAAAAAAAAAAAAAAAAAGAATGAAATCTTGCCATTTGCAACAACAGGGATGGACCTTGAATGTAAGTGAAATGAGCCAGACAGAGAAAGAAAAATACTGTATGATTTCACTTATATGCTGAATCTAAAAACCAAAACAAAACTCTCAGACACTACAGTCCCCCCTTACCCATGCGGAATACATTCCAAGACTTGAAGTGAATGCCTGATACCATGGATAGTACTGAACCCTATACATACTACGTATTTTCCTATACATGCATACCTACATCTACGACAAAATTTAACTTATAAATTAGGCACAGGAAGAGATTAACAACATTAAGAATAAAACAGAACAATTACAACAATATACTGTAATAAAAGTTACGTGAAGGGCTTCCCTGGTGGCGCAGTGGTTGAGAGTCCACCTGCCGATGCAGGGGACATGGGTTCGTGCCCCAGTCTGGGAAGATCCCACATGCTGCAGAGCGGCTGGGCCCGTGAGCCATGGCCGCTGAGCCTGCGCGTCCGGAGCCTGTGCTCCGCAACGGGAGAGGCCACAGCAGTGAGAGGCCCGCGTACCGCAAAAAAAAAAAAAAGTTATGTGAATGCAGTCTGTCTCTTTCTTGCTCTCTCTCAAAATATCTTATTGTACAAATTTAATGCCTTTTCCATCTTAACTAAGCACTCATCATGCACTGTGGCCATAACTTTTGCAGTTTGAGGTTCAACAGCAAAACTAGCACAAATTTCTTTTCCTTCTTCACAATTACATGGACAGAAGATCTGTTCTTACCGTAGATCTTCGTAACCTCAGCATATGATTTTTTTGTTTCCTTATTAAATCGAGAACTTTCACCTTTTCACTTAAAGGTAGCACTTTACAGCTTCTCTTTGGCATATCCGAATTGCCAGCATCACTATTCCTTGGGCTTTGGGGCCATTATTAAGTAAAATAAGGGTTACTTGAACACAAGCACTGTGTTACTGCGACATCCATCTGATAACTGAGATGACTACTAAGTGCCTAATGGAGGGATATACTAGACAAAGAAATGATTCATGTCCCAGGCAGGGCTGAGCGGGTTGGCGCGAGATTTCATCATGCTACTCTGATGGGCGTGCAATTTAAAACTTATGAATTGTTTATTTCTGGAATTTTCCACTTTGTATTTCAGGCCACAGTTGACTGCGTGTAATTGAAACCACAGAAAGCGAAACCATGGTTAAGGGGGCACTACTGTACAGAGAACAGACTAGTTGTTGCCAGAGGGAAGGGGGTTTGGGGTGGGGGGGAAATGGGTGAAGGGGATCAAGAGGTACAAACTTCCGGTTATAAAGTAAATAAGTCACGGGGATATAACGTACTGCATGGTGAATATAGTCAATAATGCTGTACTGCAAATTTGAAACTGCTAAGAAAATGAATCTTAAAATGACAAGAAAAAATAGTTCATAACACTGTGGGGTGACAGATGGTAACTAGACTTATTGAGATCATTTTACAATGTATACAAATATCAAATCATTATGTTGTACACCTGAAACAGTATAATGTTGTATGTCAATTGTATTTAAATTTAAGAAATCTAGTTCTCTGAAAAACCTATTTTATAGGAAATAGCAAATTTTTCACTAGTCTGATCAAGGGAAGAAGGAGAGATGCCACGAATAAGATTAGGAACAATTATAGCTATAAACATGGAGAATATATTTTTTAATTATGAAAATATGATATAAAATTCGTATGTCATATATTTGAAAATCTGAAGAAATGGATGATTTTCTAGGAAAATTTAACTACTAAAATTCCCTCAAGGAGAAATGTAAAGCCTGAACAGACCTAGCTCTTCAAAGAGTCACCATGCCTGGTCAGACTGATTAATAAGTTCTACCAACATTTCAAAAACCAGGCAATGTCCACAGTATATAAACTGTTTCAGAACACAATAAACGCTAGAAAGCTTCCTAACTCATTCTACAAAACCAGCTTGATTCTGATACCCAGACTCATGAGGGACATCACAAAAAAAAGAGCAACTGTAGCTCAATCTATCTTATAAATAAAGATGGAAAATCCATGCATAAAATATTAACAACTGAATGCAGCACTGTATTAAAAGAACAATACTCACAATCAAATACAACTCATTCCAAGAATGGAAGGGTGAAATTTCCAGTGTTAGGAAATCTATTACTGAAATTTACTACATTTAAACAGATTAAATAGTAAAGTTGAAAAACAATAAAATCACCTCAATAAATGCTTTTTTAAAAGCATGTAATAAAATTCAACATTCATTACTGATCAAAACTCTTAGAAATCTAGGAATATAAAAATTTCCTTAATTTAATAAAGAGTAACTGCAGGAAACCTACAGAAGACACCTACCAATGGTATAACACAGGATCATTCCTGTATACATCAGAAACAAAACAACAACACCTATAGACAACCACTATTAATTATTCATCAGGAGTTCCTATACATTGAAATAAGACATGAAAAAGAAATGACAGTAATTAATATTAAAGGGATAAAAGCCACCATCTACAGACAGCTTTTATTTACACCTGTCTAGAAAAGCCAAGAGAATAAAAAATAATAGCACCAATAGAGTTCATTAAGGTGGCTAGGTACAAAACAACAACACACAAAAATCAAGTTCTTCTATATCCATTTCAATAATAATTAGCAATATAATTTAAAAAAAATCAACCTAGATATAAACCTAACAAGAAATGCATAAGATCAATATGAAGACAGTGATAAAACTATTTTAAATGATGTCAAAGAAGACCTGAATAAATAAAAACATACCATGTTCCTGGGTGGGAAGACTCAATACTGTAAAGATGTCAATTCTCCCCCAATTAATCTATAATTTCCATGTAATCCCAATCAAAATCCCAACAGGATTTTTTATGGAACTTGATAAGTAGATTCTCAAGTTCACCTGAAAGAGAAAATGTGCAAGAATAGCCAAGAAATTTTTGAAAAAGAACCTTAAGAGAAAATTTATCCTATCAGTTATCAAAAAAATCTTCTTAAACCATGATAATTTAAAATGAAGTATTATTTAGGGATTAAAAGACTAATGAAACATAATGGAGGAGCCGGTACACATAGGGGAATTTAGTATATAATAAAGGTGGCATGCAGAGATCACTAAATATTAATTCTGGAGAAAAATAAAGTTAGATTTCCCCTTCACAACATTCACAGAAATAAATTCTACACGGATTAAAAAGCTTAACAGAAAAGGCAAAACCATGAAGGTTTCAAGATGAACTATTCTTCTAAAGCTAAGTTTTTAGATGAAATATAAAACAGATTTATTACTTTGGGCTTTTCTAAGCAAGATCCAAAACCCAAGAGTCATAAAGGAAGACTAACAAATGTGACATCATAAAAATTTTAAACAGATTTTTATTGAAATATTACATATAGAAAAAAGGGCAAAAATCATCAACGTACAGCTCTACAACTTTTTAAAAATTGAAATTTCTCTGAAATGAAACTTCGGGACTTCCAGTTAAACATGTAGGAGTGATCCACTCTCCTCTGTGAAAACAATAAAGATGACACATGCCTCTGTGATGCCCAAGGGCATATAATTTCTCCACAAAGTAGTGATGCACCTCAGGTCCATATGACTGGGGCATGGGTGGCTAGGGGAGTTTGTTTCTTTGCCACACTGTATTGCTTTTATAGCAAAAATGAAAAGCCACCTAAATGCCCATTATTTTAGAAACAGTGATGTCTGACCAGGAATCACACAAACACATCATCTTTCCAAGAACAGGCAGTTTCTGTGGCATGATTTGTTGGAGGAGGAAAAGTGGCAGTCAGATATGCCCCTGTCCCTGCTGTGTCCGCATATAATGAATTAATGCTAATTCACTGGTGAGGGGAGGGGATCTCTCAGAGATACTGGACGGGCAGACGAGAAGGATCTGGGTTCACAGTGCCTACAGCCTAGCTCACTCCCCCTTCTCTTCCTTCCCACATTTTAGCATCTTACTGGCCTAGAAAGAAAGACCTCAATCCTCTCCAGCCAGTCACTAATCATAACCAGAAAGTGACTAGCATGACACCTCTGCAACAATGCTGCAAAAAATAAGGAAAAAGGGGGCAAAACAAGTGCAAGAAAATGATGAAAACTATAAACAAACATTTCTCCATAATATCCAAAATTTAAAGAAAAAATGATTTCTCTATGAAGCAAGAGCTCAAAGAGATACAAGGATTCCATGAAGAAATAACAAGACAAAAGCAAGAGGCCCAAAGTGTGTTCATCCTCAGGAAAGAAACAGATGGAAAAAATTAAAGACTTTTAGAAATGAAAGCCATATTAGGGTTTTCTCTAGGGAGAAAAAGGCACCGGGGAAACTGTCAGAGACACAGAGGACAAGCCTGAGGAAAAATAAAATAGAAAAGAAATAAGTTAATATGTTTAGAAAGAGATATAGAATTCAGGAAATAGAGATCCAATATATGTATAAGTGGTACACAGGGAGCACAGAACTGAACATATATAGCTAAAAATATTCAAAAATCATGACAAGAAAATTTGCCTAAAATTTTAAAATACCCAGATCTTTTTAAGGATACTGAATCCCAAGAACAGCTGCTATAGAATAATCCTCAGCCAGAGGTGGCCCAGCAAAGCTACTGGACTTCAAGGATAAAGGAAGAATCCTATCCAAGCCAAAAAGTCATCACCTACAGGGGGAAGAAGTTGGGCTGGCTTCAAACTCTTCCAAGCAACAATGAATCCAGAAGACAAACAGGTGATGTTTACCAAGGTCTGTAAGGCTGTAATATATAAAAGATATAATTCAGGTATAAAGGCAACCTTGAGAACTTCTCAAAGATGAAAGAAAACAACACCTGTTGGCCCTTCTTGAAAACGTTACTGGGTGGCAAAGTCCAGGGAATTAAGAAATGAATCAAAATAAATTACTCAGGAATGGAAAAACTGTGCTGAAAATGATGGTGGTGACCAAGACTAAAAAACTGTGAGAATCATAGTGACAGACGGTTAATACTGAACCCCGACAATGCAAAAACAACATCAAAGAAAATAAACAAAAACCCTAGGGACTTCCCTGGTGGTCCAGTGGTAAAGAATCCGCCTTCCAATGCAGGGGATTGGGATTGACATATATAAACTAATATGTATAAAACAGGTAACTAATGAGAACCTGCTGTATAGCACAGGGAACTCCACTTCACCGTACAGTAGTAACTAACACAACACTGTAAAACAACTATACCCCAATTTAAAAAAAAAAAGAAGCAAGAAAAAAAATGCAGGGGATGCGGGTTTGATCCCTGGTCAGGGAACTGAGATCCCATACGCCGTGGGGCAACTAAGCCCGCGAGCTGCAACTACTGAGCTCCCACGCCTCAACATGAGAGCCCACGTGCCACCAACTACAGAGCCCACGCGCTCTGGAGCCTGCACACTACAACTAGAGAGAAGAAAATTTACACAACACAACTAGAGAGAAGCCCGAGTGCTGGAACCAGAGAGAAGGCTGATCATCACAATGAAGAGACCGCATGCCGCAACTAAGATCCGACACAGCCAAAAATAATAAAAGAAAATTAAAAAAAAAACTAATATTGAGGTGTGGGGTGAAGAAGTGAGAACAAACTGAAGTAAATGCTAATTACTCAATATGGGAAATATGTAACAACAACAAAAAAATGTAACCCTGGCCTCTTAAAGACCGTCACAATCTTGGGGCTTTGTTTTTTTCAATAAAAGAGGGATACTTGAGAAAATATCTCATTATAAGGAAGTATTTACGTGAAGTTCAGCAATTCCTTCCCTTTAAACTTGTTTCTTTTTCTTCTGTTAAATTCACATAAACCAAATAAATTAAGCATAAAGTTAAACAGTAAACAAATAAAATTAAACATAGAATTAAATCTGAAGTTCGGCAATATTCAGGTTGACTTACTTTCTCTTGTGTTAAGTTTGCATAAAATTAAACTTAGTATATTTTACTGAAAACAAGTACAGATCTTCCTCGACTTATGATAGGGTTACATCCTGGTAAATGGATCATAAGTTGAAAATATTAGCCCAGCCTACCTTAAACATGCTCAGAACACTTACATTAGCCTACAGTTGGGCAAAATCATCTAAAACAAAGACTATTTTACAATAAAATGTTGAATATCTCATGTAATTTATTGAATACTATACTGAAAGTGAAAACAGAATGGTTTATCAGTTGTTTGCCCTTGTGATTGTGTGGCTGACCAGGAGCTGTGGCTGTCACTGCCGAGCATCATGAGAGAGTGCTGTACTGCATATCGCTAGCTCAAGGAAGCAGCAAAATTCAAAATGCAAAGTAGGGTTTCTACTGAATGTGTATCACTTTCACACCATAGTAAAGTTGAAAAATCATAAGTCAAACCATCATGTATCAGGAACCATCTGTATAGTATGATCAAATGTTAAAGAAATAATACTGTCCATCTATCTATCCATCCACCCGTCCATCCACACTTCGTATATACGGTTTAAAGATTTTTGTTGAAGAGCAGAAACTAAGAGCTGGGGCCTGAAGTCAGCTTGGTTTGATCTTTGGCAAAAGTTACATAACCTTTCTGGCCCTTACCTGTGAAATGGGGATAAAGGTAGCATCAATGACATAGTGTTTTGTAAAGATTACGTAAGACAATACATACAGAGACCTTAGATCAGTGCTTGTGATCTAGCAAGAGCTCAGTAAGTACTGGTTATTCCTGCTTTTACCAGGATCCAGATGATATTTTACCTTCCTTGTGCTCTTCTGCACTTTGATACAGCATTATATATATTTTGGAGTTATCTGGACTTATTAGTAATGTTCTAGCAAGCATATTATTATTATTTTTTTTTTTTGCGGTACGCGGGCCTCTCACTGCTGTGGCCTCTCCCGTTGCGGAGCACAGGCTCCGGACGCGCAGGCTCAGCGGCCATGACTCACGGGCCCAGCCGCTCCGCGGCATGTGGGATCTTCCCGGACCGGGGCACGAACCCTTGTCCCCTGCATTGGCAGGCGGACTCTCAACCACTGCGCCACCAGGGAAGCCCGCAAGCATATTATTTTAAATACATAACTTGGACAGTTCTACTACTTTCATTCGATTTATTTTTATGTGATAAAACATGTAAGAAACATGCAATTCTACAAAGAAATCTGGTAGAAAAAATTACTCCATTTGTATAAATATATAGTCAAACTTTTAGGAGCCCATCTGTGGTGATTTTAAACCATAACCACAAGTCTTTGACACTTTTCCGTTCAAAAGGTGCAGCCTAATTTCTCTCCCCTTGAGTGTATGTAGAATTCATTTCTAAAGAATAGAGTATGACCTAAGTGACAGTATGTTACTTCTAAGACTAAGTCATAAGAAAAACATTGCTGCTTCCTCCTGGTTCTCTCTTTGAATCACCTGCAATAAGGGAAGCTGGCTACATGCCATGGGGACACTCTAAGAACTCCATGAAGAAATACACATGTTGAGGAAACAAGGCGTCCTGCCAACAGCCAACAAGGAACTGAGGACTTTAGCCAACAACAAAGAAGTGACCCATCTTGGAAGTGGATACTCCAGTCCCAGCCAAGCCTTCAGACTACAGTCACAGCCAAACTCATGAGTGACCCTCAGCCAGAATCACTCATTTAAGCCACCATCTGTGCTAGATAACAAACGTTTGTTTGAGTAACTGTCATGCAGCAATAGATAACTAATACACCATCTAACTGGTAAAGAAATAGAAACCATGTTTTAGTGTCAATAATGGCAGAGTAGCTTCTATCACACTGACTCGTCTAAAAGTAATAACTATAAACCCTGGACTAAATACTTATTTAAGAAAACACCACCTTTTTAAGGGCATTGGAAAGCTACCATAAGAAGGCAGGGGCAGGCAATTCAGTTCTTAAAAGAGCAACAATACTGGGTATGATGTGAGTTTATACTTTTCCTCTGAGGGAACTCCCCATTTCTCTTGATGCAGAGAAGCTAGAACTCCATCAGAAAAATGCAATCTTATTCTCCTGGGGAGTCGTGGGATGGAGTCTGGGATTGTTAGAGCAGGTGGAAATCGAGAGAAATCCTAGAAAGGAGAGAGCTACGGAAGAGGACATACTGAAACTTCCCTCAAACACTCAGCTAACCGCTGGACTAAACACGTTTAGGCAACTCTCTAAGAAGTCCAGGAGGAAAGGAAGAGCTGGAGGCTGAATGAGTGAGTGAGCAGATGTTCCAGCTGCTGCCCATTGCAGGGCAGTCAATCTGGAGTTTGAGTCTTGCCAAGTTAGAGGTGTTGGCTAAACACTTCAGTCTTTCCGCTGAAATACCAAAAGGGTCACACTACCTAAGAGTAAAGATTATGTGCTTGGGCTAAAGGATTTTCTCTAAGGCTAAGGACAAATCAGAAAGAGATCAATCCTAAAAAAAAGGAAAAATCAAGCCTCCATAAGTTCAAACTGAACTGACTGCAAGAACAAAACTCAACAGTATTCAAGGATAATAGGATCAAGAGTCCCCACAATGTAGCATAACAATGTCCAGTGTACAATAAAAAATTACTTGACATGCGCAAATGTGCACGTTGTAAAAAGAAATATCAATGATTGAAAACATACCCACATTCCCTATTTATCCCTCCCCGCACCTTTGGTATCCATAAGTTTGTTTTCTATGTCTGTGAGTATATTTCTGTTTTGATAATAAGTTCATTTTTATCATATTTTTAAAAATTCCACATATAAGTGATATCATATTTGTCTTTGACTTAAAATTGGAAATTTGGGATTAACAGGTACACCCTATACATAAAATAGATAAACAACAAAGACCTACTGTATAGCACAGGGAACTATATTCAATATTTTGTAATAACCTATAATGGAAAATAAGCTGAAAAAGACGTATATGTATATCTGTGTGTATAAATACACACACATATGAATCACTTTGCTGTACACCTGAAAAACAACTATACTTCAATTTTTAAAAAAAGAAATGGGGCGGAGTCAAGATGGCGTACTAGAAGGATGAGGAATTAGTGGCTCCGCACAACTAGGGCACCTACCAGGCACCCATGGGGGACCACGGACACCAAAGGGGACGGGAGGAACCCCCAGCGACCGGGTAGGACATGGGACGTGAGGGGAGTGAAGGGGGAGGTGAAGTGGAGGCAGGACGGGACTGGTGCCCCTGAGGGGTGGCTGGGGGAGGGGAAGAGATCCCACGCCCGAAGGGGGAAATTAGGGAACCACGGGGAGGGCAGAGGAACAAAAGAGAGCGTGGCCAGGTTTCCCCTGCCCACTTGCGCTCCCGGGAGCCTGCTGAAATCCTGGGCCTGATCCTCTGCCCACCTAGGCCCCCTCCAGCCACGTGGGTCCTAAGGGAGTGGGAGGGAGGGAAGGGGGAGCAAAAGTAAAGGCCAGACCTCCGGGACCGGCAACCCTGAGCAGTGGCTGGGGGAGGGGAAGAGTTCCTACACCCAGCGGGACCCACCCATGGTTAGGGGTCCCGCGGTGAGGGGGCAGATCCTGGGGGAGACGGCGGGGGAGGGGCGTGAAGGAACGGAAGGGAACGCGGCCAATGCTTTCCCCGTCCACTTAGGCACCGGGAAGCCTGCTGGGCTCCCGGGCCTAATCCTCTGCGCTCAGAGCCTCCCTCCTGCCATGCAGAGCCCAAGCCTCGTCCCTACACCCCCACTCAGGCCCCTACCTCTACACTCGGAGATGCCCTCTGAGACCCCCTCCAGTGTGCTGGGCCTAAACTCCACCCACAAACCCTCACTCAGGGCCCTACCTCCAAACTCTGGAACCCCACACTCCAGAGGCCCTCCTTTCGACTTGCTGCCTCTCCCCTTTCACTCAGGTCCTAAGCAGAGGCCCCACCCCACGCTCAATCATCACCCCTCCCACCCGCCTAGGTCCTGCCCCACCCTAAACCCCACCCCTGCCTAAGTTCCACCCCCCGCCCCCCCCCCCCGGCCTAAACACCCCCATAGCCAAGGCTTTTTTTTTTTCCTCTTTTACACTGGGATTCTGTTTTACCTTGTTGATTCACTGTTGTTGATTCTTTTATATTTTTATTTTTCCTAATAAATCTTTTATTCTTCTAATTTTATTTTACTCTTTATACTTTGTTAGTGATCTCTCCTTTTGGCTTTTTGCCCCCACCCACCCTTTTTTTTTCTTTTTTCTGCTGTGGTTTTATTTCACTTTGTTGCAGCTGTTTCAATTATAGTTTTATTTTTCCTAATATATTTTTTATCCTAATTTTATTTTTTATTTTTTTATTTTTTTTTTGCGGTACGTGGGCCTCTCACTATTGTGGCCTCTCCCGTTGCGGAGCACAGGCTCCGGACACGCAGGCTCAGTGGCCGTGGCTCATGGGCCTAGCCGCTCCGCAGCATGTGGGATCTTCCCGGACCGGGGCACGAACCCGTGTCCCCTACATCAGCAGGTGGACTCTCAACCACTGCGCCACTGTTTTTTATTGTACTGCTCCTTTCTTTCTTCCTTTTTTTTTTTTTTTTTTTAACGTGCCATGAAGCTTGCCAGATCTTGGTTCCCAGGCCGGAAGTTAGGCCCGAACGCCTGTGGTGGGAGCTCTGAGTCCACACCACTGGACTAACAGAGAACCTCAGACCCCAGGGAATATCAATTGGAGTGCAGCCTCCTGAAGGTCCTCATCTCAGCACCAAGACCCAGCTCTATCTAACTGCCTGCAAACTCCAGTGCTGGACGTCTCAGGCCAAACAACCAGTAAGACAGGAATACAGCACCACCCATCAAAAAAAAAAAAAAAAAAAAAATGCGACAAAAAAATATGTTACAGATGAAGGAGCAAGGTAAAAACCTACAAGACCAAATAAGTGAAGATGAAATAGGCAACCTACCTGAAAAAGAATTCAGAGTAATGATAGTAAAGGTGATCCAAAATCTCGGAAACAGAATGGAGAAAATACAAGAAACACTTAACAAGGATCAGGAAGAACTAAAGAGCAAACAAACAATGATGAACAACACAATTACTGAAATTAAAAATACTCTAGAAGGAAACAGTAACAGAATAACTGAGGCAGAAGAACGGATAAGTGAGCTGGAAGATAAAATGCTGAAAATAACTGCCAGGGAGCAGAATAAAGAAAAAAGAATGAAAAGAATTGAGGACAGTCTCAGAGAACTCTGGGACAACATTAAACGCACCAACATTCGAATTATAGAGGTACCAGAAGAAGAAGAGAAAAAGAAAGGGGCTGAGAAAATATTTGAAGAGATTATAGCTGAAAACTTCCCTAACATGGGAAATAGTCAAGTCCAGAAAGCACAGAGAGTACCATACAGGGTAAACCCAAAGACAAACACGCCAAGACACATATTAATCGAACTATCAAAAATTAAATTCAAAGAAAAAATATTAAAAGCAGCAAGGGAAAAACAACAAATAACATACAAGGGAATCTCCATAATGTTAACAGCTGATCTTTCAGCAGAAACTCTGCAAGCCACAAGGGAGTGGCAG
The DNA here is from genome assembly GCF_963455315.2 of Globicephala melas. Lineage (NCBI taxonomy): Eukaryota > Metazoa > Chordata > Mammalia > Artiodactyla > Delphinidae > Globicephala > Globicephala melas. Next base: position 30,047,935 of record NC_083315.2, read on the forward strand.
GACACGTTTAAAGTGATGAAAGGGAAAAACCAACAACCAAAATTACTCTACCCAGCAAGGATCTGATTCACATTCGATGGAGAAATTGAAACCTTTACAGATACACAAAAGTTAAGAGAATTCAGCACCACCAAACCAGCTTTACAACAAATGCTAAAGGAACTTCTTTAGGCAGGAAACACAAGAGAAGGAAAAGACCTACAAAAACAAACCCAAAACAATTAAGAAAATGGTAATAGGAACACACATATCAATAATTACCTTAAACGTAAGGTAATTATTAAATGCTCCAACCAAATGACATACACTGGCTGAATAAATACAAAAACAAGACCCATACATATGTTGTCTACAACAGACCCACTTCAGACCTAGAGACACATACAGACTGAAAGTGAGGGGATGGAAAAAGATATTCCATGCAAATGGAAATCAAAAGAAAGCTGGAGTAGCAATTCTCATATTAGACAAGATAGACTTTAAAATAAAGACTATTACAAGAAACACAGAAGGACACTACAAAATGATCAAGGGATCAATCCAAGAAGAAGATATAACAATTGTAAATATTTATGCACCTAACATAGGAGCACCTCAATACATAAGGCAAATGCTAACAGCCATAAAAGGGGAAACCAACAGTAACACAATCATAGTAGGGGACTTTAACACCCCACTTTCACCCATGGACAGATGAACCAAAATGAAAATAAATAAGAAACACAAGCTTAAATGATACATTAAACAAGATGGACTTAAATGATATTTATAGGACATTCCATCCAAAAACAACAGAATGCATTTTCTTCTCAAGTGCTCATGGAACATTCTCCAGGATGGATCGTATTTTGGGTCACAAATCAAGTCTTGGTAAATTTAAGAAAACTGAAATCGTATCAAGTATCTTTTCCAACCACAGTGCTATGAGACTAGATACCAATTACAGGAAAAAATCTGTAAAAAATACAAACACATGGAAGCTAAACAATACACTACTAAATAACTAAGAGATCACTGAAGAAATCAAAGAGGAAATCAAAAAATACCTAGACATAAATGACAATAAAAACACAACGACCCAAAACCTATGGGATGCAGCAAAAGCAGTTCTAAGAGGGAAGTTTGTAGCAATACAATCCTACCTCAAGAAACAAGAAACATCTCAAATAAACAACCTAACCTTACACCCAAAGCAATTAGAGAAAGAGGAACAAAAAGACCCCCAAAGTTAGCAGAAGGAAAGAAATCATAAAGATTAGATCAGAAATAAATGAAAAAGAAATGGAGGAAACAATAGCAAACATCAATAAAACTAAAAGCTGGTTCTTTGAGAAGATAAACAAAATTGATAAACTATTAGCCAGACTCATCAAGAAAAAAAGGGAGAAGACTCAAATCAGCAGAATTAGAAATGAAAAAGAAGTAACAACTGACACTGCAGAAGTACGAAGGATCATGAGGGATTACTGGAAGAAACTATATGCCGATATTATGGACAACCTGGAAGAAATGGACAAATTCTTAAAAAAGCACAGCCTTCCAGAGTGAACCAGGAAGAAATAGAAAATATAAACAGACCAATCACAAGCACTGAAATTGAAACTGTGATTAAAAATCTTCCAACAAACAAAAGCCCAGGACCAAATAGCTTCACAGGCAAATTCTATCAAACATTTAGAGAAGAGCAAACACCTATCCTTCTCAAACTCTTCCAAAATATAGCAGAGGGAGGAACACGCCCAAACTCATTCTATGAGGCCACCCTCACCCTGATACCAAAACCAGAGAAGGATGCCACATAGAAAGAAAACTACAGGCCAGTATCACTGATGAACATAGATGCAAAAATCCTCAACAAAATACTAGCAAACAGAATCCAACAGCACATTAAAAGGATCATACACCATGATCAAGTGGGGTTTATCTCAGGAATGAAAGGATTATTCAATATATGCAAATCAATCAACGTGATACACCACATTAACAAATTGAAGGAGAAAAACCATATGATCATCTCAATAGATGCAGAAAAAGCTTTTGACAAAATTCAACACCCATTTATGATAAAAACTCTCCAGGAAGTAGGCAGAGAGGGAACCTACCTCAACATAATAAAGTCCATATATAACAAACCCACAGCCAACATCATTCTCAATGGTGAAAAACTGAAACCATTTCCTCTAAGATCAGGAATAAGACAAGGTTGTCCACTCTCATCACTGTTATTCAACATAGTTTTGGAAGTTTTAGCCACAGTAATCAGAGAATAAATAGAAATAAAAGGAATCCAAATCAGAAAAGAAGAAGTAAAACTGTCCCTGTTGCAGATGACATGATAGTATACATAGAGAATCCTAAAGATGCTACCAGAAAACTACTAGAGCTGATCAATGAATTTGGTAAAGTAGCAGGATACAAAATTAATGCACAGAAATCTCTGGCATTCCTATACACTAATGATGAAAAATCTGAAAGAGAAGTAAGGAAACACTCCCATTTACCACTGCAACAAAAAGAATAAAACACCTAGGAATAAACCTACCTAAGGAGACAAAAGACCTGTATGCAGAAAACTATAAGACATGGATGAAAGAAATTAAAGATGACACAGACAGATGGAGAGATATATCATGTTCTTGGATTGGAAGAATCAACATTGTGAAAATGACTATACTACCCACAGCAATCTACAGATTCAGTGCAATCCCTATCAAACTAACAATGGCATTTTTCACAGAACTAGAACAGAAAATTTCACGATCTGTATGGAAACACAAAAGACCCCGAATAGCCAAAACAATCCTGAGAAAGAAAAACGGAGCTGGAGGAATCAGGCTCCCAGAATTCAGACTATACTACAAAGCTACAATAAACAAGACAGTATGGTACTGGCACAAAAGAAGAAATATAGCTCAATGGAACAGGATAGAAAGCCCAGAGATAATCCCATGCACATATGGTCGCCTTATCTTTGATAAAGGGGGCAAGAGTATACAATGGAGAAAAGACAGCCTCTTCAATAAGTGGTTCTGGGAAAACTGGACAGCTACATGTAAAAGAATGAAATTAGAACACTTCCTAACACCATACACAAAAATAAACTCAAAATGGATTAGACACCTAAATGTAAGGCCAGACAGTATAAAACTCTTAGAGGAAAACATAGGCAGAACACTCTATGACATAAATCACAGCAAGATCCTTTTTGACCCACCTCCTACAGAAATGAAATAAAAATAAACAAATGGGACCTAGTGAAACTTAGAAGCTTTTGCACAGCAAAGGAAAACATAAACAAGACGAAAAGACGACCCTCAGAATGGGAGAAAATATTTGCAAATGAAGCAACTGACAAAAGATTAATCTCCAAAATATATAAGCAGCTCATGCAGCTCAATATCAAAAAAACAAACAACCCAATCCAAAAATGGGCAGAAGGCCTAAACAGACATTTCTCCAAAGAAGATATACAGACTGCCAACAAACACATGAAAAGATGCTCAACATCACTAATCATTAGAGAAATGCAAATCAAAACTACAATGAGGTATCACCTCACACCGGTCAGAATGGCCATCATCAAAAAATCTACAAACAATAAATGTTGGTCAGAGTGCAGAGAAAAGGGAACCTCTTGCACTGTTGGTGGGAATGTAAATTGATAAAGCCACTATGGAGAACAGTATGGAGGTTCCTTAAAAACTAAAAATAGAACTACCATACGATACAGCAATCCCACCACTGGGCATATACCTTGAGAAAACCATAATTCAGAAAGAGTCATGTACCACAATGGTCACTGCAGCGCTATTTACAACAGTCAGGACATGGAAGCAACCTAAGTGTCCATCGACAGATGAATGGATAAAGATGTGGCACATATATACAATGGAATATTACTCAGCCATAAAAACAAATGAAATTAAGTTATTTGTAGTGAGGTGGATGGACCCAGAGTCTGTCATACAGAATGAAGTAAGTCAGAAAGAGAAAAACAAATACCATATGCTAACAGATATATATGGAATCTTAAAAAAAAATGGTTCTGATGAACCTAGGGGCAGGAGAGGAAAAAAGACACAGATGTAAAAATCGACTTTAGGACGCGGGGATGGGGAAGGGTAAGTTGGGACGAAGTGAGAGAGTAGCACTGACATATATACACTACCAAATATACAATAGATAGCTAGTGGGAAGCAGCTGCCCTGCACAGGGAGATCAGCTTGGTGCTTTGTGACCACCTAGAGGGGTGGGATAAGGAGGGTGGGAGGGAGACAAAAGAGGGAGGGGATATAGGGATATACATATGCATGTAGCTGATTCACTCTGTTATACAGCAGAAACTAACACAACACTGTAAAGCAATTATAGTCCAACAAAGATATGAAAAAAGAAAAAAGTGAAGAAGGCATTCCATAGGAAAAAGAAAAAAAAGAAACATACCCACAAATGACTTAGGTATTGGAATTAGTATAAAAGACTGTAAAATAACTCATAAGTATGTTAAAGAGTCCAAAGTAATATATAGGTATAATGGGTGAAGAGAAGTGAAATGTAAGAAAAGATTTGAAAATATTAAAAAAAAAAAAAAAAGCCAAATGGACATCACAGAACAGAAAAGCACAATATCTGAGTAGAAAAGAAAAAAAAATCATTTGGAATCAACAACAGATTGGACACAACAAAAGAAAGGATTAGTGAACCTGAAGAAGACAGTGCAAAAGAAATTATCAAATTTGAAGCACACAGATAAAAAAAGATTTTAAAAAATGAACACAGCCTCAACCTGTGAGGTATATCAAGCAATCTAACAAGTATAATTGGTGCCCAAAGAGAAAAGAGAGGAAACAGGATTGCAAAAAGTACTGACAGAAATTTTTCCAAATTTGATTTAGAAAAGAAGTAATATGAATAATTACCCAGGAGGAAGCACAGCTAACCCCAAGCTGGAGCAATATGAAAGAAATTACACCAAGGGACATTATAGTCACAGACAAAGCACAGATAGAAAAAAAAAAAAAGTTGCCAGAGGAACAAATCACGTTACATAAAGGGGAACAACAATAAGGTAAGTATGACAACTGACTCATCATCAGAAACAATGGATGCCAGAGACAATGGAATAGCATCTTTAAAGGGCTGAAAGAAAAACATGTCAGCCTAGAATTCTGTGTTCAGTAAAATTGTTTTCAAAAATGAAGATGAAATTTAGATAAATTTCACCTAAAAGCTAAGATGACTTCTTGCCAGCATACCTACATGTAAAGAAATACTAAAATACTAAAAGAAATTCTCAGGCTGAAGAAAAATTGAAGCCAGTCAGAAGAAATATGAAGCCAGAAAATAAGGAAGAGCACTGGGACTGATAAACATGTAGGTAAGTATATTTCTTTCCATAAGTATTTTAAAGCCAACTGTTTAAATAAGAATAAACATTGGGTTTATAATATATGAAGTAAAACACAAAAACAACGGCATAAAGAACAACAGTGAGTGTGAACTCAAATAATGTTTTAGGTTTATATACTATACGTGAAGTGGTATAATATTAATTCCACATAGATTGGAATAAATTAGGATATCCATTTTAATCTCTTGAACAACAACTTTAAAAATAAAAAAGGTATAAAAAAGTAGAGCTCATGGTCACACCAGGGGCATCTCAGAGAAATTCCCTGCTTTGTGTCAACATGTGGAGAGAGAAGCTATGTTAGAGGTGCCTGAAGACTGCCCTGTCCAGAGGTGGGCTTGGAGGGAGGGGCAGGAAGAGGTGCGGCTGCCTGTATTGAGAGGCTACAGCTGTATGCAGCAGCCTTGGAGACGTGGCTGTTACGGGTTCCCTGGGTCAATGCCAACCTCAAGCCCACACTATGTCTCCATTGCAAACCCAACCCCGTGTCACAGACAGTTTATACCCGTTGTCCAAGGACACAGAGCCAGTGGGTGGTGGGAGTGGAACTGGTACCCAGGTCAGCCAGAGAGACTTCTCGTGGCTCTTCACTCATCAAGAGCTCCAAGGAGAACTTACACATCTCAACGTAAAAGAACTATCCACAAAGAAGTGAGGCCAGGTGACAGTCTCCTGATCTGTTCTGCAGGACACGCCCTTGGTGGTTAATGATGGCTGGTTAAATCCCAGCCACTTCAAAGGTTTCCAAGGGAAACAGCAGGCAGAGGGTCCTAAATAAGTGAAAGCTGGGGACCCTATTTTCAAAACTCAAGAAATTCCCCAAAGACTCGTGACCCAGAGTTCTCCACCTTGTGCTGCTCGTAGTAGAGCTGAGGGAGCTAAACCACCTCCACAAAGACAAAGCAGCAGAGAAGGCCACACCCCAGGAAGGCATCCCAGCATGGCCATCAGTGTGCATGTGAGCACCTCCAAACCGAGAGCCAGTGCCCCAAGGCTAAGTGGACGGTCGAGGACAATTCATTGCCCCGGTCACACCTGCTCAGTGCCAGCTCAGTGATGCGCACCTACCAGGCACTGCAGAGGACTTACTGACTTACTGTCTGCCAGTCTGAGTTGTCAATCTGCCAGGCTCAGGGGGCGGGGGCAGGGGCAGGGGCGGGGGGCATGGAAGACGTGTGACTCTGCTCTACAGCCCCATCCTAACAAAAGAAGCTTGACTCACAAATGGAGAAACCAAACAACAGAGCCAGAGACACCCAGGGTCAGTCGTGCTCCTTAAAGGGACCTGGAAGGCTGACCTCCCTCAGTAAACAAGACGAGGGGGGACACCTGGATTTGGGGAGCACTCCGTGGAGCAGAGAGGGCGTGAGAGGCCATAAGTCATGGGTGGACTGAGCAGAACAGAGCAGCGGGGAGAGGTTTTTGGGGTGAGGCAAATGTTACCAGCTCGTCATAAACAGGGGAGACCGGGCATCTCCGGGGGACACTATGACAAATGTCCTCTGGCTAAAGCCGAGGGACAGGGCAGGAGCAGTGGGCCAGGATGCTCGAGCGGGAGTTGGGGCCAAGGAAAGGCCTTCGTCCCAAGTGAAAACCGTAAACCCTGCTGGGAGAGTCAGAGGGAGGGCAGGATGGGCAGCAGGAGGGGACCCAGTCGGCCTATTAGGACTGGTCTGCTTGACAGCGGTGAGTCAGCAGCCGGACCCACAGGACCCGCGGAGGCTTTTCAGGCAAACCAGTGAGCAACACCTCTGCCTCCAGGCCCCTGGCAGCGTGAGGTCAGGCCCGGGGTCTGACTCGGCCACCGAGGCCAACGGAAGTGCCACTGCTGAGACTCGCAGGAGGGACACGTGCAGTACCCCTGCCCCAGGCCCGAGCCCCCAGGCAGCACACTCCTGGGCCTTACCTCCGATTTTTGCATTGTACGCGATGCCCACGATGCAGTAAGAGTTGTTGGCTGAAGCGGCGACCTCTCCCGCACAGCGAGTACCGTGTCTGAGGCAAAGGAAAAAACGAAGTTAGGACTCCGCCAGCACCTTGCAGTGGGTTCAGCCCTGCTCAGCTCTCCTGCAAGAAGAGTCATTATCCCTAAGCCCGGGGAGGATGCTGAAGCCTTCTCCCCACATCCCTTCCCATCGCCCCGCGCCCTCTGATGGCTGCTCCGGGAGGGGCATCAAGTGGGCTTTTGCACGGGCCTGGACCGTCCCGTTCCCCACCCCCACCCCGCACCCCGTAGGCTGGCAAGGCCTTCCCGCCGCCCTGCAGACACGATGCTCCCGCATCAGGCTGAGTCTCCTGCTCCGGCGCCAGGGGCCCAAGCATCCCTCCTCCCAAGCTCTGCGTCCCCGCGACTGACAACACAGCGTGGACGCCTGCCTGGCTGCCGAGCTGAAGTAAGAACACACGAGACCCTAGATCCTGTGTCCTCTTGTGTCCCCCTCCTCCCACCCCATGCTCCCCTCGGGCAGCCCCCCCACCCTTCCCACGGCCATTGCAGCAGGAGCCGAGGAAGAAAGCTCGAAATGGAACACTCAGTGGCGGTGGACAGACTAGGAAGAGGCCACCTGAAAAACAGATCGCTCCCCTCGGGTAATGACCCCGTTCTGCAACATGCTGCACCGGGTCAGTTCCTCCAGCAGAAGCCAAAAAATACCGGCGAGTTTAAGGAGCATATCTCTGAGAAGAGTCCACAGGGGATCAGAATCACTGAGTCAACTTTAAAACCACCTTTGAAACTAGTCCAGGGCTCATGCATTAGCCCTGGGGAGGCAGCCCTCTGTCCTCTGGACCTCGTGCGCCCACAGCCAGGGCTGCTCCCAAGTCACGCAGCCCACCGTCCCACTCAGCATTCAATCCTGCCCTTCATGGATCACTGTGCAGTGTCTGGATTATCCCTCCTGGCTCCCTGCACTCGGGGCTGGGAGACCAGGCGCCCTGCACCACTGGTGTGCTGGTGGCTGAGTGGGAAGGGCACCTGGGGACGTGAGGCTGGGGCCTTTGCAGGCTCCCTGGAGCGCCGTGGTCCGTCGTGCTGACTGCGTCTGCCGGCCGAGCCTCCCTGCACGGCACCCTGTGGGCACCAGGATTTGAACCCCAGAATCAAATCAACCACAACCTAAGATATTATGGACGAAGACACACCTTGGCAAGCGTCGTGTCAACAGTGGAGAAGAAAGGGACTTCCCTGGTGGCACAGTGGTTAAGAATCCACCTTCCAATGCAGGGGACATGGGTTCGATCCCTGATCAGGGAACTAAGATTCCACATGCATGCCACAACTAAGAGTTCACATGCCACAACTGAGGAGCCCGCCAGCCACAACTAAGGAGCACACATGCCGCAACTAAAGGAACTGGTGAGCTGTAGCTAAGACCCGGCACAACTAAAACAAATAAAATACAATTAAAAACAAAACAAAACAAAACCAAAAAAACAGTGGAGAAGAAAGAAACAGCTTCTGTTCTTCTCTAAATATTTTTGGAAGAATGAGAAGAGCTTGGGGCATGGGGCATGGGGCATGCTGACTGAGAAACGACAGGCAGGACACAGCAAACAAGCTCTAGGGCTGGGCTGGGGAAAGTGGACATCACCCCCAGGGCTGCCACCCACGGAGCCGAGTCACCTGATCTCTCCAGACCTCCCGCCTTCATTTGCAAAGTGACGATCACAAGCGTCACTGACTGAACACCCTCCGTGTGTGTCCCTCACCCATCACCCGACTCCCACCCACAGCCCTGGGGCATGGGGAGCCTCAGGCCACGAGACATCACCCAGCCTGCACAGAGGCACACAGCCAGGCCCAGGATCTGGGCCCCGATTTACCCAGCATCATTCACTCTTCTGCCACCTCCCTCGTGAGGTCACAGACAGACTCAGAAAGGCTCGGCTGTTGACCCATGCACTGTGGTCTGAACACAGCCGGCTGTGGAGACCACGAGATTTAAGGGTTACTCTTTTCAAATCCAACAGTGTTTTGAACAGGAACAATGCTGGTCCAACATCCATTGCTAGCTGACCATCAGGGGTGACGCCCCTTAGGAAGGGGCCGGATCCACTGAGGCTGCCTTGTGCCTGAAGGGCTGTGCGGGGCTGGCTCCTGGCTCAGCCCCAGACCCAGCCAGGCAGCCGGAGAGGTGCCTCTGACCCGTCACGGTTCCAGGATCCCGACTGTGGGCCAGCTCAACAGTGACTGCAGGGAGACGGAAAGGGAAGCAAGGAGGGGCCGGCCAAGTGACCAAGTGACATACTTGTTCTCATTGCTGGCATCATATCGCGGAGACGGGTCGTAATCGTTTCCGTTGACGTCATAGCTCGCATAGGAATCCTAAGAAATGAAACCCTCGTGACCGAAGAGAAATGGCTTGGCATATCACAGCCCTGCTTTAAATTGTTTTTATGCCTCAATTGGAAACAGAGAAAAATGCACGCTTGGTACTCCCTTACTATAACTTTATATATATATATATATATATATAAAATTTTGTATACATATATATATGTTTGTATATATATTATGGTGGGAAATACACATAACAAAATTTACCACCCTAACCATTTTTAAGTGCACAGTTCAATGGCTTTAAGTACATTCACACTGCTGGGCAGCCGTCACCACCATCCATCCACAGAACGCTTCTCATCTTGCAAAACTTACAACTCTGTCCCCATGAAACACGAACTCCCCATCCCCCTCCCCAGCCCCTGGCACCCAGCATCTACTTTCTGTCTCTATGAATTCGACTCCTCTAGGGACCTCATGTAAGTGAAAGCGTACAGTGCTTGTCCTTTTGTGACCTAGATAATGTCTTCATCGATGTGGCTGATCCATGTGGTCACGTGCATCAGATAAAGGTTCATCCACGTGGTAGCAAGTGTCAGAATGTCCTTCATCTTATATTTTTAATATGCATGTTTTTGCGTATATACTTATAATCATAGTATTCGTGTAATATCCTAACATCCTCTTAAAACACATTATAAAAGCTCTCCAGATGGTTGACTTCAAAACTGTCATCTTTTGAAAACTAGTATATATAGGATGGATAAGCAACAAGGTCCTACTGTATAGCACAGGGAACTATATTCAATATCCTGTCATAAACCATAATGGAAAAGAACATGAAAAAAATATATATATATGCATATTTGCTGTACAGCAGAAATTAAGACAAGACTGTACCCCAGGGGCCTCAGAATACTAAATACCTTTCTCACATTTACTATGTGCTGGGCTCTCTCCTTTACATTTATGAAGCCATTTAATCTTCACAATTACCCGAGGAGGTAGTAGTCCTGTTACTAACCCCATTTTACAGAATGTGACACCGAGGCACAGAGAAGTCAAGTAAATTGCCCGGGGTCTCAGAATTAATAAGCCGCAGAGCCAGGACAGGAGCCCCAGCAGCTTGGGTCCTAAGCCCACGTCTTAACCCTGCCATTTCTCACGTCGCTGATGTTGATCTGATGGCGACCTCCATGCACACGTCTCTGAGTTTCTTAGGACCCGCTCCCAGAAGTACATGTGAATCCTCTAACATGTGAACGAATCCCTCTGCGAACCCCTGGCTCCGGGTAGCAGGGGAGCTGGGTTCACCAGCCCACCCTGTCAGTTTTCTGTACTGTCTGATATAGGGAGGGGTAGGCACCTTATCGTTTTATAAATGTGTCCTTGTTTAATGACCCACGCAGTTGAATCTCTGCATGCCAGTTGCCAGTTTTAAGGCTTGACTTACATAGTTTGGGGCCAGGTCGGGGTGATTCCGCTCTATGCCATCATCCAGGATGGTGACCACCACGTTTTTTCCCGTGTAGCCCCGCTTCCACGCCGCCTGGACATTCATTTCTGATCGGCAGCGACTGTTCTTGTCGCCACAATGCTGCAGGCAAAGAAGACACAAAGCCCCCCCCACCACAGACACACCTGACACAGACCTGCAAACCCAGCAGAGGTGCTCCTATGCTCATAAGGGAATACGGAGAAAATGCTTTCCCGTGCCTGATAGAGCAGAACCCTCTTTCTACCACCCATTTCTGGGAACGGTCCATGTGCAGGGTCTACTGCTTTTTCTGCCCCGGCAATCTGTCCATCACTTTCCCAGGACACCCACCGCCCTTCAGGGGCTCTGTTCACTACTCACCATGTAGTGACTCATACACCGTGCAGCCAATCGCTCCCCTGCTCAAAGAGCCCCTCCCCTTGGACTTTCACATAATTAAAAAAACTTCACAAGAAAGCTTGCACCTCACAGCATTAAAACAGGAGTTTTACACTCAGATGAAGTGTGTCTGTTTGGAGCTGTCATGAGAATTTAGCTTTGTTGGGGGAAATTGACCCATCTCAGAAACACAGCACTGCAAACGCTCCAGGGACAGAGAGGCCCACGCCCTACTCACCATGTACCACATGTTGGACCAAATGGGGTCGTTGAAATAAAGGGCCTGAGGGTCACTTCGCACCTGTCTCTTCACCCTGCGTTTAACTTCTTGTTGTTGGAGCCATTTCACCTACCAGGGGAGAAACGCAGTTATTTTTGTTTTAAAAACGATCTCCTGGTTTCATGTGGCCTCCTCGTAGGTGCTCCAGCTGTCCTTTTCCATGAACATCTGTGTCTATTAGATGTCTTGGATGGTAAATTCCAAGGAGATGTTTTCACTTCAAGTGATCATATTTGAAAGACAAGAACTAGTCTGGGTCTGTAGGGGAGGGAATAGGACCACTCTCATAGAGTTTGAAATGATTCTACTAAAAAAAAAAAAAAAAAAAGACCTTGTGAAGTTGCCAACAGATTCTCTGGTGACCCTTGTCCCTAATTAAAAGGAAATACGTGCAAGGGTATGAAAAGAGTGAAGAGAGGGGAGAAACCGGTCAAATGGTGATCAGGAGTTGGAAGTAAAATGTTTTACAGGGAGGATACGGTTAATTGTGATAATCCATATATTGGCATTTTTAGCAGCTTCTGCAAACATGGTACCAGAGCATGTACAGAAAACCTAAAAAGGGATACAGCGAACTATTAATAGCAGCAATTCCTTGATGGTGACACTATTATTCATTTAAAATTTTAAAATTATTTTAAGGGTTTTATAAACTTCTTTCAATCGGCATGATCTGCCTTCACAACCAAGGAAAAAAGCTTGAGAGGCAGGATAAATATTATTTAAGAGCAGGAATCCAGGAGGCTGCCTGGATTCAAAAGCCAGCCCCACACTCACCACCTGTGTGACCCAGTCGTTTAGCCTCCCTGGCCTCACCTGTATGACGGGCATCATTGTGGCTTGTCATGAGGGAGCACTGGCATATAAACTGGCATATAAAGCATGCACATCACAGCTTCGCACATGGCTGTGTTATCCTCACGTGTGTGTGTGTGTGTGTGTAAGAGTTTTTCAAGGTGGAAGAGTTTTTTCACTTTTGTTTATTTACCTATTTATTTTAAAATTTATTTTTTTATTTATTGGCTGTGTTGGGTCTTCGTTGCTGCGCTCGGGCTTTCTCTAGTTGCGGCGAGCGGGGGCTACTCTTCGTTGTGGTGCATGGGCTTCTCATTGCGGTGGTTTCTCTTGTTGCGGAGCACGGGCTCTAGGCGTGTGGGCTTCAGTAGTTGTGGCACGTGGGCTCAGTAGTTGTGGCTCGCGGGCTCTAGAGCGCAGGCTCAGTAGCTGTGGTGCACGGGCTTAGTTGCTCCACGGCATGTGGGGTCTTCCCAGACCAGGGCTCGAACCTGTGTCCCCTGCGTTGGCAGGCAGATTCTTAACCACTGCGCCACCAGGGAAGTCTGAGTTTTTTCACTTTTAAAAGATGTGGGACCTGAATCCCTGTGCCCTGAACCGAAACATTTTCTTGGTCCTGCTGCTATGGGCCCCCGATTCAGTACACCTCCCGCTGGGGCTTAGCTCTGCACAGGGGGCTGAGATGGGCAGGATGGGGGCAGCAGGCCCTGCTCTCAGAAGTTTGTGCTCCAGTCAGGGGCTCCCACCACACAGCACAGGGTGTGATGCAGGCTCCAAGAAGGCAACAGGTGGCCCAGGGCAGAGAAGGTGAAGGGGAGAAGGAGGATGGAGCCTCCGGGAGGGTGATGATGGGGGACCCTGGCTGACCTGGAGGCCAGGCCAAGGCCGGTGACCCCAGGGGAATGAAAGCACAAAGTCCGAGGGTCAAGCTGCTCCCCTCAGACCGCTCAGCCTCGACCTCCCCACATGGTCCTGAGGGAGGAGAGGACAGCTTCATTCACATCTAAGAGTGACGACTGATCTCAAGGCATTGTTGGTCACCAGGACAAAATGCTTAGAAAGAAATATCACAGCCTGTCCCCCCACCAATGTGACTTGTCTGCAAAACACCAGTAGATCAGCTTCCTGGGAAATGCCACAAAGAGCTCAAAAACAATTTGGATTAGGCACTAGAACAAGCCCAGGCCCAAGTCCTGGATCATTTATAGTTGCCACTGATAGATACTTCCATGGAAAATAAAACTGTACAGTGAGATACTTTGCTCATAACACCCTCTGATGGCATTTTGCAACTTCCTCATATATTACTGCCTGAACCAGAAAGCTTTTACTCAGTATCAAAAACCTAAGACTGTATTTCCTAACCTGCTAGGCAACCTGTTGCAAAGTACAGTGGTAGGCAAGCCACTGACAGCTCCTAGCTCCCGGGATGCTCCCGTCCACCTTGCCTGGCTGACTCACTACCCATTTTACTGGCACCAGTGCCTTCCAACTGTGGTGCCCACCAGGCTTTACTTCCTGTCCCAGAGGAGGTGAACCCTCCTCTTCCAAGCCTGAGTAGGTGACTCCCCCGAATCAGGCAGGTGACATGGGGAAGCATGTTGCCAGAAGTCACAAAACAATCCCCTAGTGGGATAAAAGAGTGAGGGCACCTGGCCTCCAGTCGTTCCTGGGCTCTGGGTAAGAACCCAACTTAACACACAGTTCTGAGGGTCGGCTGTGATGGCCCAGGGCCCACGGCAGAGCTGGAGGCTCTCCCTGTGGCGTGGTCCCGGGGCAGCCCTCTCCCGAGACAGGTCATTGTAAGACTCTGAGAGACAGCCAGGCACTGTAGGCCAATGGAACTGGATATAACAAATTACTCGCCAGGTCTGTGGAGGTGGATTCACAGGTGACCTCCCAGTCACAGAGGCTGACTCAGCCAGCAGTCACTTGGTCAGAGCCTGCTCCCCGTCTCCTCTCTCCAGGCTCCAGCCACTGCCTTGCTTCTCACCCAACTCCAGGAAAGGGCGGGGGCTCCTGGATCCCATCATCCTGGCCTTTCCCAGATTTGCCCTGATTTCTCTGGAGAGCACGACCCCCGTGGTCCCTTATTCGCTCACCAAAGCTGCACTGAGTCTCACTGTGTGTCCGGCGCTAGGTTCTAGGAACATGAGTATGAGTGTAAATACCACTGGTTCCCATCCAGGACCAAGGCCCCTGTCCCACCCTCCAGCTCAGACCCAGAGCTCTGCTTCAGGGGCCCCTCAGGTTGGAACCCAGAGCCAGCTGGCCTCTCCGGGAAGGTCAGGGGTGCCAATGACCCAAATCCAAGTGCCTGAAACTTTCGCTTTCCCAAAGGGTACCCTCATCACGAACAGTGATGCTCTTTATGACAAAGGAACACACAGTTCAGGATCCCTAAGGACGTGTGTCACTCGTGGAATTCATTCTTCTGCAGAGCTCGCAAACAGACGGTGAGCTGGAACTGACCAATCACAAGTACTGAAATTGAACCTGTGATTAAAAAACTTCCAACTAACAAAAGCCCAGGACCAGATGGCTTCACAGGCGAATTCTATCATTTAGAGAAGAGTTAACACCTATCCTTCTGAAGCTATTCCAAAAAACTGCAGAGGAAGGAATACAAGCGGTGAGCTGGTGGTGATGGGGAGAGTCAGGCTGGGAGGGGGCCAGACTGTGATGTTCTTCCTGTGATGATCTCTACGAGGAAAAGCAACCTGAGATGCTCAGGAGAACTGGCAGTACGCTTCCTCCCCGGAGAGGGCTCGTGCAAGAGGAAAGTCGTCATAGTTTGCTGGCAGTCTGCCCGGCTGTCACTTCACACTGTAGCTTCGTTCGTGCTCTGCTCATCAGATCCCTCAGAACTCCTTGAGGAGGTGTTCAGACCTTCTCTTGGTGAAAAAGGCAGGGGGCAGACAGCGGTACACACTGTCTGCCTTTCAAGGCCATAGGAATATACTTGGAAGGTAAGTCCTAAACCTGGGTAAGCCTGCAAATGAGTGGGCCTGGGGCACGTTAAAATACACATTGCGACTAAGCGTGCGTGGTAAGAGCTGAGCTTCTTAGGAAGAGAACCAATCACTCTGCAAAGCCTTCAGATCACTGGAGTGAAGGAAGGGGAAATATCGCTGAGAAGAAAGGCCCTGCTCATTCCACATCACTCTCTTTAGGTTTTGTAGAGAGTTGACTGGTGGCCTCCCAAAAGGTACATTCACCCAGAACCAGTGAATGTGGCCTCCCTTGGGAAAAGGGTCTTTGAACATGTAATTAAGTTAAAGCTCTGGCGATGTGGTCATGCTGTGCCCTAAATCCAATGACAAGTGTCCTTACAAAGGACAGGCAAAGGGAGGTTGAGACACAGGAGGAGGGGGCCTTGTGAAGACAGATTCCACAAGCTGAGGAGCATCTGGAACCAGGAGCTGGAAGAGGCAAGGAAGGACGCTCCCTGAGAGCCCTCAGAGGGACCACTGCCCTGCCGACACCTTAGCTTCAGACTTGTGGACTCCAGACTGTGAGATAACGCATCTCTGTTGTTTTAAGCCACCCAGTTGTTGGTCATTTGTTACAGCCACCCTGGGAGACTGATACAGGTTTAAATCACAGCCTTGATCAGGGTTGAGATTTTAAATGTTTGAGAATCCATGAGGCTGTCCTGCTAAACGGAGGATCCAGAGGCCCCCAGAGGATGGGCTGAGGCTGCAGGAAAAGCACTGGAGCGGGGGTGGGACTCAAGGCAGCAGCTCTTACCCAAAATTTTATTTCTTTTAATTTCGTGCAGGATCTTTGCCGTGACATGTGGGATCTTTTTAGTTGCGGCATGCGAACTCTTAGTTGCGGCATGTGGGATCTAGTTCCCTGGCCAGGGATCGAACCTGGGCCCCCTGCATTGGGAACGTGTAGTCTTAGCCACCGGACCACCAGGGAAGTCCCCCAGTATCTGAAAAACCAGAACAGAATGGCCATCCCAGTGTACCCAGCTCTGGCTGGCAGCCTCACCCACACAAGCCTGCAGCCCCCACCCTAACGGCTCTCCCCTGCACATCTCAGGGCCCTGGACACCTCTCCCCGCCGTTCTCTGAAACTAAAGCTGCCCCAAAGTGGGTCCTGCCCCCTATACCCAGGTCCCTCTCACCCTCCTGATTCTCGTAACTCATCAGCACTAAAGCCCACCTGTCCCCCAAGTCAGAACAAAGCTGGGATCCTCTCCAACACGAGTGTCACACATTCCATCTCCTCAAGGGGTCAGGATCCCATCCCCAAGATTCACCATGGCAACGATCCCCTGGCATCTGGATGGTCACGTGACTCTTGGGGTGTCCCTGCCCCATGACCAATGCATGATGCGGTCTGACCCCCAACCAGGGCCTCCTCCAGCCCCGCCTCTCGTCCCCCCGGCTACCCCCCACCCGCAGGCCTGACTCTCACGGTGCCCCTTCACTGGGCCAACTTACTTGTGTTCCACTTTAACCCTCCCCACCTGGCATCTTTCCCTGACACTCAGGGAGGCCAGGGTGGCCCCCCGGGCTCCTGTGCCCCCACAGGTGTGTGCGTGGTGACGCTGCCTCCACCCCAGGACATGGACATCATCTGTTCAGAAGCCCATTTTCCCCCAGAGGGAGGGATGCGTCTCCGTCACGCTTGTTTCTCCAGCTCTCAGCCAACACCTGCCTGTAACAGGGACCTGCTCGGCAAAGATCTGCTGGCAAAGATCTCCTGTCCTCCTTCTTCCTGAAAAGGCAAATTGAAAGCTGACGCTGCAAAGTTAGGTGTGTCTCTGCCAGGGACGAGGGGCTTCCCTGACCTGACTTGTCCGGCACGGACCGCAGCTGTGGTCGGATGTGTCCAGGGTCGGTGTGACTACCCTCTGCTCCCCACTGGCCCGTGCGGACAACGTGGGCTGTGTTTCACTCACCGCTATACTTCTGTGTGCCGGGTGATGCACAGTATACAGAGGAGTTCACTAAATGCTCCCTGAACGAAGGAATGAAGTTAAATGAATACGCTTCAGGTATAAAATATGTTGTAACCACAGTCAGACTTTCAGAAACACTTTGGAGTAGACAGTGCGACTGGGTCTTCATGACCCTCAGGTGACCTCCGTGGAGTTTTTGTGGAAGATCAGTGATTTTGGACAAGAGCAAGGTTTGTCACCTGCAACCCCAGCTCAACACAGAGTATCTCTCCTGGGCAAACCTCTATAAACCTGTATAAAGTGTCTTGACCTCTTCAAAGTCATATTTTGAAGGTGGGACTTCACTCTGACCCTCTTCCTTTTATCCATTTTCTGTATGTTTCCTGTTAAACATTCTTGTCACGAAGACTTTATCATCTTCTCATGATGAGATGAAGAGCAACGCTTTCTTTTGGAGGCAACGCTTCCTCCAGCTTTCTTCTTGAGAAGTCAAATTAAAATTCGGTATCTGTTGAAAGTCGCTCTGTAGATAAGAGGAGGTAAACTTAAAAGATGCTAGAGGGACTTCCCTGGTGGTGCAGTGGATAAGACTCTGCGCTCCCAATACAGGGGGCCCAGGTTCAATCCCTGACCAGGGAACTGGATCCCATTTGCATGCCACAACTAAGGAGCCCTGGAGCCTCAACTAAGGAGCCCACTTGCCGCAACTAAGACCTGGTGCAACCAAATAAATAAATAAATATTTTTTAAAAAAAAGAATGTTAATAAACTATTCCCTTAAAAAACTTTATGTTTTAAAAAAAATAAAAAGATGCTTAGAAAGAAGCCATGTAAACGAGCAGGATCCCAATCTGCACTGCCGGTCGTACAGCTGTCCGAGCGTCGTCTAGGCAGGCGCGCCTTGGGCAGCCCCAGCGCATCCTCCTCCCGGGGCCACGGGCACACTGCCAGAACAGAAGGCAGCCTGGCACATCAGTCCTGGGTTCAACAAGCGCAAAAGGGGGTTGCTGTCACGTTGTTTTCAAGTTTCCTCCTAGGAGCCAAGGCCACCAGAGAGAGCATGAATGACCCCTGCATTCCACCCAAAGCCACCACACGCCTACGCTCTGCCCTAAAGCCGTCGACCTCTAACGGGCTCCACCAGGCTCGGGAAGCCCCAGGGCATCTTTAGGAGCTGGTAGGTCCTAGAAGGGGCTCCAGGGCTTTACTCTAAGAGGGAGCTAAGGCAACAAAGGCTGTTCTCCGAGATCCTCGTCCCCATACCCTCCAGATCTCCACCGGTGCGAGGGGAAGAGCAGTGCGTTCTATTTAGGGTTCGTGTTCATGCACAGCTGTGTCCAGGGCAAGGGAGACAGCTCTGGCCAGCTTTCCCTTTTCTTTTCCCCTTATCTTCATCAAAGGACATTTCATTCTGTCACTGTGTAAGGACAGGGATTCCCTCCACCGTTTGCTGTGACAGAGGCAGCCCTGCCTGCAGATCAAGGCAAATCCTTGGAAGATGTCAGAGGCCAGACCCCCAAGTGTCCAGGGGCCCCCAGATCCTCAGGCCTCTTCCAGGAGAGAACAGTGCAGCGGGAGCATGGGGGAAGGTCAACCTTTGACCCCGTCCTCTGTGCCTCAGCCTCCAGCTGAGGGAGGGGCCGAACCAGCCCATTTCCGTGACCCCTGCACTCAGCAGCCTGGACCCTTACATCTCAAGTCCCGTCAACACCAACTGCTCTCAACAACTGTCCCAACACGTGTTGGGTCAACTTCCCACCAGCTGAAGAGCACTGAGAAGTTAACTCGCCAAGTGAGGATTCAAAGAAAGGAAAATAATCCTCCCTGACAAGTGCGCGTCACCTTACAGTTTGCAAGGCGGTCCTTCTCTCAGGACAGGCAATGGTTCAGGAACGTAGGAGCTGAGTGGTAGTCAAGCTGGGGACTTCCCGCCTGGGGCCCAGAGATCCTAGAGGACGGAAGGGCAGGCTTACGTCCCAGGAACCCCCAAAAGCTGTATGCAGAGCAGCGTGGACATGAGCACATGACTTCTTTTCTCCTCTGGAGAGAGAGAATGTCCACAACTTCCATCAGCTTTGCAGAGGGGCCTGTGATTCCGACATGGGTAAGAAGCATGGGACTCAGCTGGGCTCGTGGAGGTGGCAAGTGGATTGGGGTCGGACTGCATACGAGGATTGATACTCCCACGCTTATCTTCCTGGGGCAGAGGGCACCAGCCCCACAAGCGAGTGATGGTTAAACAGCCTTGTTAGATTATGTCTCAGGGAGACGCTCAAGCCCTCCTGAGGGTACCACCTGGGGTGGGGAGGAGATGCCGGGTTGCTATGGAAATCCATGAGTCAGGGCAGTAGAAGAGGCAGAGGAGAAGGAAGACGAACCAAAAATCTGATCTAACTCAGCCTAGGAGACCTCCCCCTCCTCCTCCCACATCACAGAGGCAAGCGGGGACCCAGGCCTGTCCCCCTTTCCTCAACAGGCCACTTCTCGAATTCGTTCTACCCAAGCTGAACTACACGGGCCAAAAGGTGACCACTTACAGCTGGTGAGAGCCGGCACCACTCCTCCTGCTAATACTGGGAAACATGAATGGACTTCGGGAAATCAGGGCTCTGACGGGAAGCACCGCATCCCCAAGAATCACCTGCCTCCACTCACACAGGACGGACAGGCGGCCGAAGGAGCCCTGCTCTCCACGGTCACCAGTCGGACGCCGGTCAGCACACTGCCCGGCTGGCCCCATGTCTGTCGTTCTGCAGCCTGGTGAACTCAAGCCCTCTTCAAGGCTTTTGTCACAATTTAACCAAGGCCACAAGATACTTCTAAAGTCCTTTAGGTAAAAAGAAGTTGATGAGCAAATGGTAACAGATACAACTTGCTACGTGAACCTACTCCCTGAAAACTGAGATCTGTTTCAATAAACACTGACTAAGGGTCCGTCTGCTATTTACTGGGTAGCCTGCCGGACCTGGAGTGAAAGCAAGTGAGGGCGGCCCTGGCCCTGGAGAACGTGACACCCCCCGGCACAAGGCGGGCTGTGTGCGTCTCACGCCGAGCTCCCCCCGCCCCCCATCGCCCTGCCTCTCACGGCTTCTGCCCGGCCTCGCGCTCCAGGCCTCCTGGAACCACCTGCAGCTCCCACCAGCCGTGTCCCTGGTCCCTGTCATTACTGGATCCCCAGCAAATGAAACCCCTCCTCGCTCCCACCTGGGCCTGCGGTCCTGGCACTGTCTCCAAGGCGGCCAGGAAACAGACGTTACAGGAACAAAGTGGGGGCCGAGAGCCGATGGATGGGCTCCTTACCACCCTCACGGCGCTGGGAACCTCAGGCAGGGGGACGCCCAAGTGACCACTAAACCCTTTAAGATGGTACGTCCCCTGCAGCAGCGGGCAGCTGCGAACACGGCCAGACGCACTCTGGCCCTGTCACTTCCGTGCTGGGACAAGATCTGAACAGTCACGACCCCTCCGCTCCTGGAGTCCCTGGGGAAGGCAGATGCTGAGGGGACCTCGCAGACCCAGAGCGCTGACACCCAACCGCTAGGAGCAGCCGCTGAGCCAGCTCCCGGTGGCGGGGATGCACAGGCCGAGACCAGAGAGAGACACAGGGGTAGCCAGTATGTGCAAAGGCTGCGCAGGGGGAAAGGGCAAATGTCATCCGATGAGGATCTTAAAGGCCAGCGTGGCGGGGGTCCAGGGGCCACAGGGAGGCCAGACCAAGGGGGACCTGGGCAGGGCATTCCCAGGGGCGGTGGCACCATGACAGGCGTGTTTCATAGGCTCCCTCGGGACAGTGGAGAGCAGACTGGTGTTGGGCAAGGATGCCCACAGCTGGCCAGTGAGAGGGGCCGTGCAGCGTCCAGGTGCCAGAGGACAGGCCTGGGGCACGGGCTGCATGGGTGGTGGACGGAGGGTGGGGAACGGGCATGGGGCAGGGGGTGGCTTCTCTGTGAGACAGAGGTGCGGTCAGGGATGGTCACTCGGCTTTGGGATGCGGTGACTTTGAGACATCTTGGAGGCATCTAAGTGGAAGCGTCAAGCCTGCCGGTGAAATCATAAAGCACCATCTTTTAAAGCCTATTTGAAAATCCTAACTGCTTACCAACTGGTAGCGTCCAGTTCACTAGACCCAGCAGGGTTGTGCTGAAACGTGAAGAGACAGCTGAAGCCCTGCTGTCCCCACGCGGGTGAACCTGTCGGGCCCCGTGTGGCAGCCCACCCTCCCCCCAGCCCATCTCGCAGTTCATCAACCCCCAGATCAATGTGGTCACTTCCTGTCTATGTGCTGGTATTTGCCAGGAACTTTTTGTTTGTTTGCACTCCAAATGGCTCTAGCACACAAGACTGTCAGATAAAATTCCCTCTGTGGTTAATGGAAAGATCTGCTTAAACGTTGCATCACTGCTGGGAAAAAAAAAAACCTGAGCTCTGATTACACTCTGGGGCAAAGTCCCATCCTACAAAACAGAATGCCCACTCCGGCCCTGGAAATCAGTTTCCAGCTCCTGAGCGTTGAAGGACTGAAACAAAGCGTCAACCCGAAGCCTCCCACCACCCCGGAAGGAGCCACCGAGGGCCCCCCAATAACATCTTTATCCTCCCATTTCCGTCATCCATCTGGCTGAGCACGCAAGGGAAGGGCTGAACCAGAGTCATCATTCTAAAATGTAAGGGTTGGAAGATGCAGCAGCAGTGTCGAACTATAAGCCAGCTTGGAACGTAATCAGAACAAGTAATTTTTAAAAAATTTGGGAGCCCTTACAGCTATTGGCTGGTGCTTCAGTAACATCCACCCTTCTCCCGACTTTTGGCAAAAGAACAAGTTAAAAACAAATGCCCTCAGTTGGCTTAAATGACAGCCCTGGGAAAAACCCAGTGACTGATACTGCACCCTGAGAACAGTCGGGCTGTTCTCCCAAGGAGAGGGCTGGTCCACAAACCCCTTCGAGCAAAATGGCCCTTTCCAAAGGTGGTTAAAAACATCAAGTAAAGGTGATTAAGAATGGAAGGAAAACAACCGCACGGTGCTGGTGCAAGATCGGAGCCAAGGGATGCTTAATAAACGTGCGTGCACGTGTGGCTGAAGTCTTAGATCTTCCCTCCCGCTCGCGTGTTGCTTCCATTTCGTTCACCAAATGTACACTCTATCAGCGTTCACACGAAGCAGGGGTGGATTGTAAATTCCATCACTTATCAAAGCAATTTTATACAATAGGGACTGGAGCTAATTAAAATAAAATACCATCTGCATTCGATTGAGCTTTATCCTAAACCCTATAACATTCATCTCCAGTTTGGTCATTCAAACACGATGGCAACCGCATTCCAATGACTCTGAATAATATTAAATCATCTTTTCCCTTTCTCAATAATATTAATTACACAACTCTCCAATCGAGAAGGTGACACAAAAATGCTTTGCTCATGTGGGAAAATGTCCTGGTGCTGCAGGACAAGGTAACACTAAACACTTTTGTAAAATAGCTAATTTTACCCAATATTTCACTGGAACGACTAGGTAGAGTAAATATTAGAGTGACAGCTAATTGATTTGGTTTGCATTAAAACTAGACTGATTTAAACAGAGGCATTTCAGTCACAATTCTGAATTTGTATTCGGAATTGGGTTCAGATGTCTATGTGCGTTCCCTGGGGCTAAGCATTTAATTAGAACTGTAGGAAACAATCAGCCAATCACGTGGGAGTCGCAGGCGGTGCTGGAATGTGAGGGCTGTTTACCTTTTCTCTCTTTCCTCTTTATTGGCAGGATGGTCTGATAGCGGCCCTGCCAGGAGCTTATTAAGAAGCTCTGTACAAAGGGGATTCTTATTTGAAAAACTTAACTGCCATAGCCTTTGGAAGTCTCTCCTTCCTGCTCTTTCCTTCAAGGACACAGCTGATGACCGGAATACCCTGCCCTCAGACCCAGACTGAATGCCGTACTTTGAACCCACCCACAATGCCCAAGCCCATCATCTCAGATGCCTTGGAGGAGGCTGGCTGGGGCCCGCCCGGAATTCTCCTCAGCGGGATGCTCGGGCTGCAGTATCCTGCTCCGCTGGTGCTGACAGAGCGGAGACCCGCTGGGCGGGCATCTCTGCATCCCCTGGGGCACAGGGCCTCACACCCAGCAGGTGCATAATTAATATTTTTGGAAGGAAGGATGGAGGAGTTGAGTTGAATACCTTTAAGAGTTTTAAAATTTAATCACTAAAAAAGAGTAGGGGGGGGGCTAAAACACAGATTACGTCTAACTAATAGAAATAGTTCTAACAACTGAGAAACAGCTTCATTCTCCAAAATCCCTCAGGAAATGAGACAGGCTGGGACCTGGGACCCTTTGCCGTAGTGCTTGCACCTGGACAAACGTCTCCTCAAGCGACAAAATACAAAGAAACTACAAGGGACTAAAAAAGTAACTGCATGCGTGCACAGCTGGGGCAATTTAGGGACAGCAAGATACAAAAAGACCGAAAACCCAACTGCCACTTCTGAAGAGCGGGGAGCAAATGCAGGGATCAGGAGCAAACGCAGGGTACTGTGCGTGGCCCCTGCACTCACTGCCACCTAAGCCACCCCTCTGGCCCGAATTCTGGACAACCCCTACCCTCACCCCATATAAGGAACAGGCTCAGCCCCCATCAGGGAGCTAGCAACGGTACCTGTTGTTTGTTCCCGCTCCCCTCTGCTGCAGCGGGGCCCCAATAAAGCCTTGCCTGAATTTCTTGTCTGGCCTTTTATCAATTTCTTTTGATTAGGAGGCTAAGAACCCTCGTCAGTGACAGAAAGGGGACCAAGAAATCCACTGTCCCATCCTCTTCTCATTGCACATCTCTACAGGGCTGGGGGCGGGCAGGGGCTCCCCCATGCAAACAGCGCGCACCTCACTGTGACTCCCTCTGTGGGAATGATAGCTCCGAAGACTTTGGACAGAGAACAAGCATGCCGTCCTCACAAGACAGACCACTGCTTGCTTAAGAGAAATTGTGGAGGGCACTGCAGCAACTGCCTTCCTAGCTTAGAAACGTCTCCGCACTCTGACAGGTGACTGGTCACTGCGAACCTCAGCCCCCCCACCCCGCCTCCCCCGACCCCGCAGCCGCATAGAACCCACATGTCTTTGGTGACGGGCTGGGCACTCTGCACTCAGCTCTACGGTGATTCGGGTCTGCTGGCCCTTCTCCAGTGGCCCCATCCTGTGGGAATGAGCTACTACCACCTGGCTTTGCTTCCGAGAGGAAAAAAAAATACACCAGCCCCTTTGAAAAGCATTCCCTCAAGCTCCATGGCATGAACACACACGGGTATAAACACAGCCCCAAACGGTCAGGTGGGAGGATGCATGTAAGCTGCCTGAGCACATACTAATCCCTTCATAAACATTAAATTCCTGGGACTTCCCTGGTGGTCGAGTGGGTAAGACTCTGTGCTCCCAATGCAGGGGGCCCAGGTTCGATCCCTGGTCAGGGAACTAGATCCTGCATGCATGCCTAAACTAAGAGTTTGCATGCTGCAAGTAAGAGTCGCATGCTGCAAATAAGAAGTCCACGTGCTGCAACTAAAAGATCCAGCATGCCACAACTAAGACCTGATGCAGTATGCATCCATGCATAAATAAATAAACAAACAAACAAACAAAACAAAAACATTAAATTCCTTTCCCTGCTATGAAGGAAGAATGGTATTAGCACAATATTTGCTATCTATCTCCTTCTGTCTGTCCACCCACCCACACTTCCATCCATCCATCCTTCTACCCACCTATAAAATGAACTCAGAATCATACACTACATGTCTACCTTGTCAGAGCCCAACTGCACGAATTAGTTTCACAGGGACCACTTCCTCATGTTCTTAAAACCAGACCACCACAAGGTCATGTCCTGGAGAAATGTTTTAGGTACAGTTCTCAGGGATACACCATCTCTCCCACTACCCCCAGCTCTGCCAACACAAAAGTATCCACGATTATCAGTGGGGTGGCTTGGGACAACACCAAGGCCAATTTCCCCAAGGAAACTTTATTATCCATGTTCTCTGGGGATCACTGAAGGAGTGACACGTGCCAGCTTTGGAGCCCAAGTGAACATTTCACACATTGCTTTTAAGAGAAGGTGATTTCCATGTTCTAAAACTACGATTTACCAATGGCCTCATTTCTTTGTTGGGGCTGCTACTGCTTCTCACGTGAACTTCACTGTCCCTCATAGCGCTCAATGCCCTGTGACATATCACATATTCTTCTATAGACTGTCAGCCCCACCATCCACTCTGACAGCCCTGCTGTGGACACAGCGTGACACATAGCAGGTATTCCAAAATCACCTGGTGAATGAATGAAGTCATCAAAGGCTCACTTGACCATCTGACATTTTTAATCTTACCAAGTGTTGATTGATATTTGTCAAATATTAATCTAAAATCTATGCAGAAAGAAAGTATAATTAACCACCCAATAAATATGAACTATACTAAAAATGTCAGCCTCTTTTCAAATTACATCTGTTTTCATCTCAGAGATCACAGGAATTTTTAAGGAAAAAAGAGTTATATTTACTTCCCAGGTTTTTAAGTTCATGGTAACCATTAAGATATGTGTTATGACAATCACAAAAACATCCACTTGTCCAAATTCTAATTTCATTATAAAAACGCTAGCTTGAATTGCATAGCCTTTATGGGTAAGATTCACACATTTATCGCCTCTGACTACTGTGTATTTTGTTGATCTTTAAAGATTTAAAATATTAGATCTATAGTCATTTGATTGTTACTTCAAACTGAAGTCAAGAATTTAAATTCCCAAGTCTCCCAAGGAACCCGAATATTTGGAGCCTTTAGATGGTCTGATATGCAGCTGCACATCTTTCTTGTTTTATTCCAAGTGGATATGGAAAACTAAAGGCTATCTAGAATCCCATTAAAATCCAGACTCAGGCATTTTCAGAACCACAGACCCAAAAAATAAGCAAACAGTACCCTAGGCCCTAAAAAAGCACCCTGCATAGGGAGCAGAGATTTGTACCTGGGGGTCCATCCTGAGGAAGGTGTGAGGGCCTCTGCTACTCAAGGTTGATCTTTTAAAGGTTTTGCTATGATAAAAGTGGTAGTAATCTTCCAGGTTTCCGATCTGCAAAACAAGAAGCAGGATATCACCAGTCAATACAGTCTTTCAAAATTCTGCATCCCACAAACATCCTCCTCTGAGAGGCCCGTCCTGCTCCCAAAGGAAACATACCCTTGGTTACACTTCCCCACTCAAGTCTCTGGCAGACTCAGCGTCTGTGAACATGAAGGTCGATTCAGAGACTCCTTTTGGATAAACAACACTAGGTAGTATTTTCCAATGAAGCACACACTCCCCAAATCTTGCGATGAGGTCATATTACTTAAAGTTTGTATTATCTTGGCCAAGTTTTTTAGACATGAATTAATGTTCATTTAGGGTCAAGCATCCCTGAAGTAGCTGAGTTAGTGTCAAGTCAGGTCTACACCAAAATATTCATTTATAAACAAACTCCATCCTTTCCACCCCATGGGTAAACTGAAATATCTAAGAATGAACATTCACTCTCAAGTGCAACAAGGGAGCCAAGGCAAACACTCGGACTCATCTGCTTGGGGATTGCGGAAAGGTCAGCTGAGAACATCCAAGCCCCCAGGGTGTCCCAGTTTTCTGCCAGCAGTGGTTTGTCAGGACAGATTTCAGCCTGAGGCCTGGAGGGGACGTGGAGGGGCGGTGAATGTGGCCCTCTGATGGGCTGCTCCCGCTGGCCACTCCCCGCAGCACCGACTTGCTCTCGTATCTCACGACCCTGGAGCATAAGGACACTGTTCTCAGAAGACCTGCTTCTCGTTCTAACTTCCACTGGTTGTTGCAAACAGCTGGTTGGTCACCATCCTTGACAGCAGAGCTTTCTAA
Organism: Globicephala melas; assembly: GCF_963455315.2. NCBI lineage: Eukaryota > Metazoa > Chordata > Mammalia > Artiodactyla > Delphinidae > Globicephala > Globicephala melas. The sequence continues at coordinate 30,075,409 of NC_083315.2, forward strand.
CTGAAGAGGAGAGCTTTCTGACCAAATACTATATAGACTCTCACGCTGCCCTTCTCAGGCTAAACCATCCTAGTTTCTTTTCCAGCGTCTGATTAAAGAGTGAATTTAGGGTGAATTGTCCTCTAGAGCAGTCAGATGTGATGATGAGCCTAGGTTTCCAGTCAGATAGACCTAATCCAAGCCCTGCCCACTCCCTTCACCGCCAATGATCGTGTGATCTCTCATGCAAGATTCATCTCCTGCAAATCTCAACTCCTCACGTGTAAAATGGGGATAAAACTGCTTACCCCATGCAGTTGTTTAAGTAGGACTAATGTCCACCCAATTCACCAAGACCTTCTACTCACAGACATTGCATCTGCTACAAGATATCCCCAGCAGAGTGGACCGGCCCAGGCAGAGACCTGGAGGGACGTGGAGCTTCTGAGTGGCCATTTCCACATCTTTCCACAAGAAGATCAAGCAAGTATCCACAGAGAGAGCCCACTTTACTACAGCCCTCAGCGCTCATTGCCAGAAAGCCTGGCAGTCTGGATGCATCCTGTTCTTGAGCTTCTAGAGACACCCACTTGTCCTTGAAATAAAGAACGTCCTTGTTCACTTAAGCTTGCTCCAGGGTGTTTCTGTCGCTTACAAGCACGGAACAGTGAATACCGTGATCGTCATGAGGGTAAGCAGGTATCATCTGTACAGTGCCTAGTTTAGTGCCTTGAACCTAGTGGGTGTTCGAGAAATCCTGGCCGTATTGAGAGCTGGGATTCTCTCTCTGGCTCTTCTCCAAGGCTCCTTCAATCCTTCACTGGGTCTAGGACAGACCTCAACTCAACCATTCCTGCTGGGTGACCTGGGCTTCAGACCCTCCATGAGTCTTAGTTTCCTTGTGAGAAAACTAACTACTACTTTTAAGGGCTGCTCCAAGACTCTCTCTCTATATATATGTACAGAGTCAGGTACAGCTCTTCATATATAAAGAGCCAGCTGAGTGCCCAGCAGGTAGTAAGTGCTCTATACATAGTTTTCTGCAATTATGATTCTCAGTTCATTTCCTACCTCAAGACACTGCTCTACCATCATAAACCTCATTATTTCTGCCCTATTTTGCACAAAAGCACTTTTTTTCCTCCTCCTACAGTTAACTGCTCACTTCTTCAACAAAGTTAATTGTTATGTATGTCAAAGGGCTCCTCCTAGAACAAGCCAGAGCTGTTATTTAGCAATAATGGAGTCTTAACTTACAGCAATGTTTAATCAGCATGTTTGCTTATAAGCTGCTACCTTCCCTGGGAGATGTTTCACAACTTTTGGTCTTTTAACTCCAGGCATTCAAGTCAATTTCCACTGAGGGACATGGAGAAACTAAGAGTTGAATCAAATTTGCTGGCAAGGGGATGGATTAATTGAAGAGCTGCTGACCCTAAGCAGACCCATGTCAGGGTAGCCCTGGAAGCCATTCAGGGCAGCACCTGGCCTCAGAGCAGCCAAGCCTCTCTTCAAAGGCCAGTCCCAAGGCCACCCAGGCCCCTGCCTCTGCCCCTATCCAGCTACATCCCGAGCAATGGCTCAGAGGGTCTGAGCTGACAGGAGTCATTCTCTTTGAGCAATTCAAGGGAAGAACAGATGGTTCTCACAGTCCTGACCCAGCCAACTGCCCCTGAGGGCAGCAATGGCCAATGCCACACCTGTTTGGAAGCTTATATCCAGCCCAGCATGGAGGCTGAGGGTCTGGGTTAGGGTTAGGATCTGGGGAGGGTGAGGGCCTGGGTTAGGGTTAGGTTAGGGTTAGAATCTGGGGAGGGGGAGGGTCTGGGTAAGGGTTAGGTGCAGGGGAGAAGGGGACACCAGCCAAGGCCCCCCTCCTGCCCAGCTGCAGGAAAAGCTGGAATCTGACTCAGGAAAAAAGGGGAGGGAGTTGGGTCACTGGCTATTCAGGAATCTGGAAGCGGCCCTCCAGATCCCCCTGAGATTTTGTGCACCTCCATCCACCCTCTGCCCCTCCAGAAGCCAGTGTGAGAGCATGGGGAGAGACACCTTCCTTCCTTGAAACCAAAGATTTGAATGTCAGGCAAACATAGGCCTGACAGGGCACGGGACAGAAAAGGCTGCCTGACGCTGGAATGACTGCAAGGGTAGGAAAAGGAAGGAAGGAGGAAGACAGGGCCCAGATGCTCAGGAGGGAATCCAGATACTGTGAGAGGCCTGGGCACCCTCTGCAGCTTGGATGAACATAATATCCCGAAGGCTGTGGCTACACTGTGTGGTTATCAAGTACTAACTCATTCAGAGCAGTGGCGGGCAGACGATGGCCTATGGGTCAAATCTGGTCTACGTTCTGGTTTTTTACATTAAGTTTTAAAATTGTGGTAAAATAGACATAACACTGATGATTGTAACAATGTTTAAGCGTATAGTTCAGGGGCACTGGGCACATTCGCTCTGTCATGTAACCGTCACCACCTTCACCTCCGGAATCTTTTCATCTTCCCAAACTGAAACTCTGTCCCCGTTACACACGAGCTCCCCCTCCCCCTCTCCCAGTCCCGGGCGCCCACCATCTGCTTCTTGTTTCTGGGAATCTGACAACTCTAGCTGTCTCAGCAGGATCATTTGCCCTTTTGTGACTGGCCTGTTTCCCTTAACATGATGTCCTCGAGGTTCACCCATGCTGTAGCAGGTGTCAGAATTTCCTTCCTTTCTCAGGCTGAATCATATTCCATTGTGTGTACAAGTCACAGGTCGTTTATCTGTTCATCCACTGATGGGCACTTGGGTTGCCTCTACCTTTTGACTACTGTGAATCACGTTGCTCTGAGCACGTAGGCAAGTATCAGTCTATGACCCTGCATTCCATTCTTTTGGACATACACACAACTCCTGTTTTTATAAATATAGCTTTACTGGGGCACAGCCACCAGCGTCCACTTACCTTCTGCCCACAACTGCTCTCATGCTGTGATGCCAGAGGTGAGTGGTGGCTACAGAGACCCTCTGGCCCCCACGCCTAGAACACGTCACATGTGGACTTTACAGAAAATGTCTGCCAACCTGCGATTTATAGCATTTGTTGCTGAGTGTGTCTAGGGAGTCCACCAAAGTCTCTGAGGTTGGACATGGTTTCTCTAAGGGCTGGGGACCACCAGTCCACACACCGAGGGGCTCTGCTTAAAAACACAAGTGCAGCTGCAAGGCCAGCGCCTTCGGCATCTTACCTAGTCACTGAGCTGCCCTTTCTCCAAGCACCATCCTTGTCTGATGCCCCCCGGGTCACTCCTGTCTGTCTGACTCACGCTGTGCTGCCCTCTGCCCAGCTCGCCCCCTGGCATCAGGCCTGGGTCAGGAATATGAGGTTTCCGAGACAGGCAGAAGGTTGGAAAGGATCAAGGGATGGCAGAGCAGGAGGCGGGTGCCCTGACTGCAAGTGGGACACAGCCCAGCTTGGATGACGTGGCATTTACGACATAGCCATTTCCTGCCCCGTCCCCCCTGCCCACCCTGTCACCTCCCCCACCACAGCCGTGTCAACCCCAGTTATGCCCTCCCCACTTGGGAGCTGCCCCTTGAGCTCTCCAGGTACCTTCGTGAGATAAGAGGACAGGAGGGCAGATCACTCTGGGGACGTGGCCACTGGCCTGGTTAAACACGAGGGACAGCTGACTGTCCTCTGGCCTCACAGACAGGGGTGGGGGGAGGAACCACGGAGATGACCCCATTTTAAAGATGGGAAGACTGAGGCCCAGCGGGGTTAAGCCCAACGTTACCCTCAGGGTCTCCCAATTCCTGAGCCAATTCTCCGCATTGTGCCCACAGACAAACAGGGGATGAAATGTTACACAGAATGACAAACAGCTACACAGTCAGGGCTCAGGACTACTGCTACACTTTTGCTGCTGCTTGAGGGTCAAACTGACAAGAGCGGGAAGCAGAAGAATAGACAAAAAGGTGGGGTTGGCACAAAGACGTCTTAAATTCAGGGTAATCCCCTAAGAAAGAAAACATTCTAAACTAACACACCATTGTAAAGCAATTATATTCCAAAAAAGATGTTTAAAAAAGAAAACATTCTCATTTTTACTTGGCATCTGCATTGACATTAAAGTAGGCGCTCGTCCTGGCTCGGCAGCCCTGGCCATCCTGGATGCTGTCCCTCGGCCTGGCCTTGCTGTGCTCCCCTGGCCACCACGCCCATGCTCTGGGCACCGCTTCCACAGCCAGCGCCTAAGCAACCTGCTCCGTCAACACGGGGGCGGCGGTTGCAACAGAGCCCTGCTGCCCGAGGGCCCTGGCAGCCTCCTCTTCCTCCTCCGGAGCACGGAATAGAAGCTCTTCTCCGTCCTCCCAGGCTGCCTACCAGTCCTGCTCAGCGCTGAACCCCCAGAACCTCAATCTGTTCTTCCTCAATGAATCTGGTCTCCAGTCTGCGAGGTGTTTTTTGTTGTGTTTTTCGGGGGTGGGTGGGAGGGGAGTGTCGGTCACGACATAAAATTTCTATAAATGCTTTTTCTCTTTCGTATCCTTCATATTTTCACAATGCGTTAATTAGAGTCATTCTCTCAGCCTGCCACTACAGAAAATGAACAATCTGCTGAGTCTGTGATGCTCCCATCCCTTCACTCGACACTGATATGTAATTATACACATTAGTTGATAAAACTGGTAACATCATTAGAACATCGTTAAAAATCTCGCTAAGAGTTCTCAGCCAGAACATTGGAAGAAACGAGATCAAAGAACCCATAGTGAGGAGAGCTGGATGTGGTTTCTCTCTAACAGATTCCTCTGTTACAGGGGTCCCCAACCCCCAGGCCTGTTAGGAGCCGGGCCGCACAGCAGGAGGTGAGCGGCAGGAGAGCGAGCGAAGCTTCCTCTGCCGCTCTCCATCGCTCGCATTACCGCCTGAACCAACCCCCGCCCCCGTCCGTGGAAAAGCTGTCTTCCATGAAACCGGTCCCTGGTGCCAGAAAGGTTGGGGACCTCTGCTCTTTTAGACACTTTTAAAAAAACCGGGACTTCCCTGCTGGCGCAGTGGATAGGACTCCAAGCTCCCAATGCAGGGGGGGCCCAGGTTCGATCCCTGGTCAGGGAACCAGATATCACATGCATGCCACAACTAAGGAGCCCACCTGTCACAACTAAGACCCACTGCAACCAAATAAATAAATATTATAAATAAATAAATGAAAAGAATAAAAAACAACCTAGTCATATATGCACTCAGTATAAAATCTGGACGGTAAACAGGGTATAGAGTTACAGGGAACAGCAAGTCCCCCTCCTCCTTTTCACAGCCACTAAGGACCCCGACTTTTGCTGGGGGCTCCTGGTTCATAACAAGAACAGCATCCAGGCCGCAAGCTGAGAGTCTAGATGCATTAACTTGATTCTTGCAACGACCTTATGAGGCAGGTGCCAGGAGCGCCCTCATCTTGCAGACAGGGAAACAGAGGCGTCACTTAACAGAGTGGTCAAGTGACTCGCTCAACCCCCACCACCACGCAGCACAGTCAGGAGGTGAATCAGAGTTCACACCCTTAACCACCGCCCCTCTGCCTCTAGACACACGTGCAGCAACTGCCATGGGGATCCCACTCGTCTCAGTCTGGTCCCCGGCAGCAGTTCGGTCACACACAGCCCAGTGCCTCACGGGGCTCACGTTCCTTCCTTCCAGCAGCAATCGGCACAGACACTATTACGGTCCACGCACACATCTGTTGCACTGTGTCTGTGTGTGAGTGTGTGTGTGGATGGATGGGCATGGAAATGCGTGTGTCTGTGTATTCATGTATGTATGTATGTATATAGATGTATGACTGCATGTGTGTGTACACAGATGTGTGTGTGTATATATACACATGTTGTGTATTCACATTTGTGTGTATATTTATGTTTGTGTGTATATAGTTGTGTGTGTTTATGCAAGATTCACACATAAATGGCCCTGAGATGCAACCAGGCAAGTCTTTGGTTTTCCCACAGCCCTCACATCCGAGTGGACCTCCAGGGCCACTGCAGGTCACCCTAATTCAGAACCTCTGCATCTGAGGCTTGGAGCAAACCTGTTGTGGGCCAGACCTGCCCCCAGATGGAGGTGCTGGTTCTAGAGGACTGGAACACAACTGGGCATGTAGATTCTGAAACCCATCCCCAGGAGACGCTGAGCTGCAGCCACGGATCATGTCAAACCCTGAGGACAGCCCTTTCCAGGAGAAGGCCCCTACCCTCCTCCCCTTCCTGCCTGGCACTCCCCCACTGGCCCTGCCTGGAGCCCTGAGCACGGTGTGCTGGAAGGGCTGAGTCCTTCCTGTTCTCAGCAGACCACCTGGGGTGAGACGACCCCAGCCACAACCAGAGCATCCATCCTTAGATCAACACCATCTTGCTGCCCTCACCTCCACACAGATCCGTTCCTCCTCCCGAGGAATCCCTCATCTTGGTGAGGCACCACCGTCCTCCGCGCGCATCCAGCCATCAAACCCTCTGAAAGCGACCTCTTGAAAGGTTCTCGAGCCTGGCTGCTCCCCACTGACCCCGCTCCAGGGCAGGCAGCACCACCGCCCTGCCTGGACCGGGGCAGGGCACTGCTGGCCTCCTAGACTCCATCACACTGCCATTGCCATGCCAGCTCTGCCCCCTCTAGGGGCATGAAGCCCGAGCCCTTCACGGGGCACACTAATGCTCCACAACCAGGCCAGGCCAGCTCTCCAGCACAGGCCTGGCCTCACCTGCCTCACCTTCTGTTCTCCAGCGACGCTGCGGTGTCTGAGGGACCCTCGCATGCTCTTTCACACCCCCGAGCCTGCACATGCTGGACACCTCACACCAACAAGTCCACCTCCGACTCTGATTTGAACCATCACCTCAGCTGTCACTGCCTCCAGGAAGCCCTCGTGGACCTCCCAGGCCCAGGTCTGCCTACATGTACCCATCACAGCCTATCCTCCCTCCCTCCCTCCACGCTAAGCTCCTCAAAGGCAGAAACTGTCATCTGTATAATCCTCAGGCCCTGGCAGCGTCTGGGGCACAGCAGGAGCTCAAGAAATGTTTGGTGAAATGAACAGACCTTGAGTGACACTGGAAGGACACATGTCTTCCCCTGTCCACCTACATAGGGCTGTCCAGTTCGGCTGTGACCAAGACCCCAGGCCTCCCAGCTGTTTTGCCTTTGGGCTCTCTCTAGCCCCCTCCCAGGACAGTCCTGAGGCTGTGGAGGCAGGCCGACCGCCCATCAGCTGTGTGGCCCAGGCGGGACCCGAGCCGGCCCTTCTGACGTCCAGTCACGGGGACACGGGGCTGAGCGAGGCCGGCGGTGCAGGGCTCTGCACTCCCTCCAAGTGGCCGGCTGTGGAGAGGAAGCATCTCAGTGACCACAGGTGGGCAGGAGTGTAAACAGCTTGCAGAGCCCAGCAAGGAAGGGGCAAAAGCCAAGTGTGATGGGGGAGAGGCCTGGGCTGGGGGTGTTTACAGAAAGAGCCTCTCTTGTCCTGTTTTTTCCTGTCAGTGTGAGTACAGCCAGCTTCAGATCACCTCCCTGCTTACACAGGGCAGGTGTGAGGTAGGAGGGATCCGTGGGTGCTGCCAGCTGGGGCGCACCCTGCCTGCCTGGAGGAAAAGAAGATGACTTGGTGTTTTTTGCAGAGCCTTGGGAACAGAGGAGCAGAACCTCATCTAATTTATCACGTTTGCTTTGCAGCAAAGTCACCGATGAGCATGCCGGACCCACCCCAAATGACATCTGATGGTTCCAAAGGTCCACCCGCCCACTCAGGCCTCCAATGGACGTGACCTCAGATGCAGGTGCAATGCTGTAAGCCCTCAAGTCAGCAAGCTGGCTTTTGGTGTGGGGGGTGGGGGTGGGGGATGGCCAAGCACATACTTTGGTCAGTCCACGGGGATGCCACCCACCTCCCCAGGCCAGCACAGTGGCATCTGCCTCAGGGGAACAGCTGGTAAGTCACAAAGTGTCCCAATTCAAGGCCTCAGAAGCCAGTGGGCTGCAGATGAGGCTTCTGACTTTGCAAAAAGTATTCACTTTATCACTCCCATTGCCTGCCCCTGGATGGAAACAGATGTCCTGAGCCCCGCTGCTCACAGCTACAGTGAGCCAGCTTCCGGAACTCCTGGTCTACAGGGCCTGTGTCTTCAAGGGCTCTGGCTCTTGGAGGAGAGGCTATGTTTGAAAGCGACGGGCGTCACTTTCAAACAGAGTTCAGTTATATAATGTTATTCATCCCAGTGGGTCTGCTTAAGAAAAACATAACTAATTAGAGCCTATAAAAACCTACACACCAAATTAATTCAGCCTGGCGCTGGTGACTTCCACCTTTAGAAAGTTATAAATATAGATGGCCACTGAACCTATATTTAGCCAGCAGTGAGTTACTTGGTATTTATGGTATTTATAATTAAGGAAGTCCAGAGAGAGAGAATGGACATTTTGTTGTTACTTTCAAAAGCATTTTAAAAAAATCCTGCTTCCCATTTCGGTCACAGATACACACAGCAACATTCTGTTACTACAGTAATTACAATTCTGACCCAAGTTAAGGCTATTACACAATTTCCTAGTCTCCTCAGATTGCTTTCTTCAACGTGTATCCACCCAAAGAGTGCAATTAAGCTGCCCAACTTCCTACAAATTCCTGAAAAATCATTAATTTTTACTTAGCAGACTGCATTTTCTCTTCCCTGAAGTCACGAAGCCAAATCGTCTAGCTTCAGGTGAGGACAGTTAACGTATACATCTGGCCTCAACCTATACCTTTAATATTCACAAACAGACATCTGAAAAACTCTACAACCTTTTTGAAGCTTTTCATTTCAAGCCATTTACTGGTTAAGGGTTTCTTTATGGCTGTCCGGAATTAGTCATTTTGCCAGATTTCTAAGCCATCACCCACGTGGCTGATTTGATGGTGAGGGTGGGTTCACCCCGTGTGTCCCCATTGCCTGCTAACCGCTCTGCAATGTTTGGTCTCCAGTGGGGAGAGGTACCCTGGACGCCCACAGGGCCCAGGCAGGGACCCCACAACCGGGAGGTGATGGGTGGATAAAGAGTCAGGAACTCAGTACTGCTAGATCTCTGGAAATCTTCCAGAGAAGCCAACATTCAGATCCTACATGAGCTCTTGCAAGTTTTTAATATTACATTGGCACTAATTCTAAAACGTTAACACCCCTGTGCGGCCCGCCTGAAACACACCTGTGGGCTGCAAGCAGCCCGTGGTCCTTGCGACAGGGGATCTAGACATTTGGTCTGGACTTTCCCCACTCTAGGAGGCCTGCTGCTGACTTTTTCCTTGCTGAGTACGGAAGACATAGGGGGAGAGCCTTATCTTCAGAAACTCTCATCTGGAAAATTAGCCAGGGAAGAGACAGTCTGGGACAGACATGCCCAGATTTGCTCTTAGCAAAGACTTGTGAGTGGAGTAAAAGATGTCCATGACCTTCAGCACAATGGCCACGCATAGCACACTTTGGGGGGCCAGCAATGCCGGGGATCCCCTGAGCACCCAAGGAAACTGGGGAGGGCCCATCTGGGTCCTACCAGCCCCCTCCCAAGCTCCCCAGAAAGAAGGGCCAGTGCTGGACTGCAATTTGGGGCAACTTGACTAAGGCAGGTCAGGAGGCTACAAGGTATGAAGAAAAAAAAAAGATTTTTAGGGACTCCCCTGGCGGTCCAGTGGTTAGGGCTCCACATTTTTACTGCAGGGGGCACAGGTTCAATCCCTGGTTGGGGAACTAAGATCCCGCATGCTGCGTGGCACGGCTAAAAAAAAGATTTTTGTCCTTATGAAAAAAGATGTTTAAAATTCAAACTTTAGTATCAAAAACTCTCATTTGAGAGGAGTTATGCTAAGGGAAATTAAAAAGTATTTTAGAGAAATTAATCTTCAAAATTTTCCTCTTTAAAAATAAATAGCTCTTATACCCAAAAAAAGTGAAAGCAGAGGGGCTTCCCTGGTGGCGCAGTGGTTGAGAGTCCGCCTGCCGATTCAGGGGACACGGGTTCGTGCCCCGGTCCGGGAGGATCCCGCATGCCGCGGAGCGGCTGGGCCCGTGAGCCATGGCCGCTGAGCCTCCGCGTCCGGAGCCTGTGCTCCACAACGGGAGAGGCCACGGCAGTGAGAGGCCCGCGTACCGCAAAAAAAAAAAAAAAAAAAAAAAAAAAAATTGAAAGCAGAGACTCGGACAGATATTTGTACACCCATGTTCACAGCAGCATGATTCACAATAGCTGGAGCAACCCAAGTGCCCATCGATGGATGAATGGATAAACAAAGTGTGTTCTATGCATACAAGGGACTATCATTCAGCCTTAAAAAAGGAAGGACAGTCTGACACCTGCTACGACACGGACGAACCTTGAGGACGTTATGCTCAGTGAGATAAGCCAGACACAGAAGGACAAATCCTGTTTGATTCCATTTATCTGAGGCACCAGTCACATTCACAGAGACAGAAAGCAGATGGTGAGGACTTGGGGGCGGTGGTTAGTGTCTGAGAGGGACAGAGTTCCATTCTTGGAAGATGAGGACGTTCTGGAGATGGTGGTGATGGCTGCACAGCAATGTGCTTAATGTCACTGAACTGGACACTTAAAAACGGTGAAGATGGTAAATTTTATTACGTATATTTTACCGCCATTAAAAAAATATATCTCCTCTACATTCTTGCCCCCCCTTTCCTAAAACTGGCTCCTCTCTGGTGTCACGCTGGGTGTTGGGGACCTCAGCTCCCAGGACAGTGGCATGTGGAGGCCTGAGATGGGGAGATGCCATCAGCCCCAAAGAGCCCAGGACAGAAACAGAGCCCAGTGACGCTGCTCGGCTGTCATTACTAACTACTCTGGGCTCCAGTCAGCTCAGCCCCATCCTATGTCCCTCTCAGTTATGTGGTTTCCCCTAAAGGGAAAAGAGACACCAGGGAGGGACCTGAGCCCATCACCCCAGCTTCCTTATATCCTGACACCCATCCCAAGTGACAGCCTTGAAGGTCTGCTGACCAGGGGCCCCACGACCCACCCTGGAAGCTGGCCTCTCAGGGGCTGGCCCTGCTGAGACAGGAGGTTTAGATTTCACGGAAACCTTCAGTCCAAGCACGTCAGTGCCCAAACTCAATAATGCCCATTAAGAACAGATGGAAAGAGAAGCACGCACTGTCCTTTGGCTTCTGTGACTCAACCCCCCGCCAGCAGTTCAAAGTGAAGAAGTTGCTGGGGAGTCAGCTGTCATGATTTCACCAACACCCAACTCGCGTGACACCCTCACCTGGTTGCAAAGCACATCTTGGTTTATAAACTAAAACAGCTTCGTACAACTACTTCCATCTGGGCCCTTTTACTGCGGCATTTGGGACTTTTCACGCAGCTGCTGCATTAAGGGGTCAGGGGACCGCGGTGGCTGCCAGCCTCCGTTTCTACTCTGTCTCGGGAGGAGCTGGATCAGCTTCTCTCTCTGCCCCTTTCATGTTAACATTATGGTTTATGGAATATTTGGCCATAAAAAATTTCAACAGAACTTTCATATTCAAAGTAGAACTTCAAAAGCACTAATCTGTAGGTGAGAAGTCGCTGTTTGAAAGGAAAGCGGGACAAAACAGATTACCCTGTTCTCTGTCAGCCCTCTCACCTCTGCCCACGATTCACTAAGACTGTGCACACGACTGACTGACGGCTGGATGAACGCCTCCCACACGGGGCGCTGCCCTTCAGCTACCATCCTGTGTTTACTGACCCCCGGACACACCCACACGACTGCCCGCTCATGCCTCCACTCTCCCCACAAGGCTCTGAGCAGCTCTCAAGCTGGGCGCTATTCCAGGCTCTGGGGTCCTGCAGGGCTCACGCGACTCAGGACCTGCCTCTGGGGATAGGCCCCCAGAAGTGAGCACCGCAGAGCAGGGCGAGGAGGGCCCCAGAGGAAGCCCTCCTGCCCGGCTGGCACTCAGATCTCATCTCTGAGCAACAAGCTACCCAAATACTCCCTAAGACAGAAACGGGGACCCACATTTGGAGAGGCTGGCGTCCTACTAGTGGAGAGAACCTCTTCTCTACCGCGCTTTCAAGGAAAGATGGGGCCAGGGCAGGGAGGTGACAGCAAAGGGACCCCGGTCACCACCTTACATGGACTTGGGACGGGGAGAGCAGGGGGACTCCAAGTTGCGACTGTGGCCTTGGAGCCAGGCCGCCGGCCAGCTCCTCCATTTAACTGAAAAGAGACTCCAGTCAAGTTCCTTAATTTTTCTTTGCCTCCATTTCCCTTTCCAGGCAATGGGATAACAGTACACCTCCACCCCACCCCCCCATGGCTGCTGGGAGGATAAATGAGGCACGACACATGTGAATGGGGCCTGGCCTGACACATGGCAGGCTGTCGTTCAAGTAGCTTTTTTCATATTATTTCTGTAAGAAATAATATACATCCCACTTTGGGAGGGAAAAAATGGTTTGCAACAAAGCCAGTTGCAAAGTTAGTTAGGTAACAAATCCCATTTGCCCTTTGATTTCAATTAAAAACATATATATACATTCCCTGGTGGTCCAGTGGTTAAGACTCCGCACTCCCAATGCAGGGGGCCCGTTTCAATCCCGGGTCAGGGAACTAGATCCTACATGCATGCTGCAACTAAAAGATCCTGCGGGCCGCAACTAAGACCCAGTGCAGCCAAATAAATAAATAAAGATTTTTAAAAAACCCATAAACATACACCTCTTTATTAGTGGTCCCTGTGGGGAAAATAATCCCACCTAGACAGAGCCAGAAAGGCCAGTGCGAACACTCCCCATCCGCGACTGGCCAGGTCTGCGCTGGGGGCACGTGGGAACCCGCAGGGTTGGGGGCCTCCATGCATGCCCCACGCTGCCCGCCCTGTCCGGGCATCCTCAGGATGTTTCATGTCCCTGAGATGGACTTACGACTTAACTTCTTGTCCCTCTTATTTTCATCCACTCGTATAAAATGAGGTTGCAATATACGATCAATCCCAGGCTGAGCCATTTTTTTCAGTTCTGTAAAACGAATTCATGCTTCTGTCATCATTCATGCTCACAAGTCTGTAAAGACAAACTCCGGGTGACTCGCTCACTGGGTTCTGTGAAGTTCTGTCTGATTTATGATCACCACTCACTGGAGCCTAGAGCTGGTACTTCCACACCCGCATCAGCAAACACAGATGACACGTCTCCTCCAAGGGGAACGGGGTCCAGGGCTTTCCGGGTGACCCACAAGGTCGCGGCCGCACACCTGCACTCCCAGGGCCCAGCGGCTTCTCTTCCAGAGCTGGGTCAGCAGTGAGGACCTGCCCCCCTGCCAGAGGATGATGGGCAAAGGGGAAGGGAGAGCCAAGTTGTGGCAAAGGGAGCAACTGTCCCGAGACCCAACAGGACACAGGTGCTCTGGGGTCACTTTCCCTCCTTGTCTCGCTGTGAGGAAGGGACCTGCTCTTCCGTTTTTCAAGAGAAGCTGAAGCGGGGGAGGAATAAATTAGGGACGTTAATTTACAACACTGTAAATTAACTATACTTCAATTTAAAAAAAATTATTTTTAAAAAGTAGGTAGCACTGAATTTCTTTTTCCTGAATAAAATGGTATAAAAAAAAGAAAGAGAGAAGCTGGAAACTTAAATTCCTATCTGAAATCTCCCAACATTTATTTTTTTGTAATTTTTATTTTATATTGGACTATAGTTGATTTACAGTGTTTGTTAGTTTCAGGTGTACAGCAAAGTGATTCAGTTAGACACATACACATATTCATTCTTTTTCAAATTCTTTTCCCATTTAGGTTATTACAAAATATTGAGCAGAGTTCCTCCCAATGTTTAAATGTTAATAACTATTCCAATTTTCTAAAAGCATTCTAATTAGAATAAAATACACCTGGGGGGCTGCACACACCCCTGGGCCACCGTGGGACCTGGCTCGCCTGCCACACCCTCTGAGTTCACTCCCCCCTCTGGGGACCATCTCCCACCTCTAGGGCCCCCCGCCCTGCTCTGCATCTCACAGCACATACCCCTCTCAGGGGTCTCCCCGAGAGGAACAGACCCAGCAGCCTGGAGGGAGTTCTCTGTAGATCAGCTCCTTTCAAAGACCTCTGCTCTGTGATGTTTCTCCCCAGTGACAACGACAGACGTGAATGTTGTCAAATGGTGACTCAGATTCTCAGCGATGGTCTAATTACTCAACACATCACCTCTCAAACCTCTTTCTTCCCCAAATCCAAGCTACGTTTAGCAGCTTTTGGTAGCTCTCTGTCAGCTTCTACATCACTCCTCCACATGCGCCTCACCTCGAGAGAAACAAATTGCCTTCCATTTCATTTGATGACCCCTACCTGCCATGGAACTTTCCTCGAGAATTCTTTTCTGCGCCTGGTTATTTACCGCCAGCAGTTCTGCTGTGGTTCTGCAGGCCTCATCAACCAGAATGGCTGCACGTGTGCCTTTTCTCAGCCAAGGGAGAGAGGCTTTGGGAAAGAAGAAAAGATCAGAAAAAGAAACTAAAACGCAACTTGTTTTGACAGGCTATTCTGCCCCCAAGTCAAAGAAGCCTTCACCACCTTGCTCCGGGCACCTGGAGATCCCAGAGTTTGGAAGGGCTTGTGAATCACACCTGCGGGCCAGGGGAAGCCGCGCGTGTGGACCCCCTAATCCACCGCCAGCCGTATCCACTGCCATGTAATGTGACAGCCCAACTTCCCTCATTCTGGGCACCCACGTGGGTGAATCACCCCAGCTTCAGACACCAACTGCTCACGCACTCTACACCCCCAAGCCTCCTCCAGGTCCCCTCTCCCCACCCCCTACCCCCTGAATGTCCTCACCCAGCCCTGCTCCTAACTCCTCTCACTGAACCCTTGGGAATCCCTATTATTTTTTAAAAATAGGGGAATTCCCTGGCAGTCCAGTGGTTAGCACTCTGTGCTCCCATTGCCGAGGGCCCAGGTTCAATCCCTGGTCGGGGAACTAAGATCCCACAAGCCTTGTGGTGCAATCAAAAAAAAAATTTTTTTTAATTTTAAAAATAAAACAAAAAATGGAATAGGAAAAAATATTTGCAAGTCATATATCTGAAAAGGGGCTAATATCCGGAATGTATAAAGAACTCCTACAACTCAACAATAACAAAACCCAGATTAAAAATGAGCAAAGGACTTGAACAGACATTTCCCCAAAGAAGATATTCAAATGGCCAATAAGCACATAAAAAGATGCTCAGCATCATTAATCATTAGGGAAATGCAAACCAAAAGCATAATGGAATACTATTTCACACCAGATAGGATGGCTACTGTAAAAAAAAAAAAAAAAAACCCAAATAGCAGAAAATAACAAGTGTTGTCGAGGATGTGCAGGAATTTGAACCCTTGTATACTGCTGGTGAGAATGTACAATGGTACAGCATTGTGGTTCCTCTAAAAGGTAAATATAAAATTACCATATGATCTGGCAACTCCACTTCTGAGTATATGCCCCAAAAGAATTAGAAACAGAGGATCTCAAAGAGATCTTTGTAAGCCAGTGTTCATAGAAGCACTAGTCACAGGAGCCAAAGGTGCTCACTGAGAGACGAATGGATAACCAAAATGTGCTCTATCCACACAACGGAATATTACTCAACCTTGAAAAGGAAGGAAATCCTGAGACCTGCTACAATACAGCTGAATCTTGAGGACATTATGCTGCGTGAAATAAGCCAGTCACAAAAAGATAAATATTGTAAGATTCCACTCCTACGAAGCACTTGGGAGTCACCAAATTCATAGAGACAGAAAGTAAAATGATGGTTGCCAGGGGTGAAAGGGGAGGGGAGTGGGAAGTTAGTGTTTACTAGATAGAAATTTTCAGTTTTGCAAGACAAGGAGCTCTGGAGACGGACAGTAGTGACGGCTGTACCGCAGTGTCGATGTACCCAATGCCACTAAAATGTCCACTGAAAAATGGTGAAAATAGTACATTTTATGTTACACATATTTTACCACAGTTGACCACTTTTTTAAAAAGCCTCAGGGACTTCCCTGGGGGCGCAGTGGTTAAGAATCCGCCTGCCAATGCAGGGGACAGGGGTTCGAGCCCTGGTCAGGGAAGATCCCACATGCTGCAGAGCAACTAAACCCGTGAGCCACAACTACTGAAGCCCGCATGCCTAGAGCCCGGGCTCCGCAACAAGAGAAGCCACCGCAATGAGAAGCCGGCGCACCGCAACAAAGAGTAGCCCCTGCTCGCCGCAACTAGAGAAAGCTGGCGCGCAGCAATGAAGACCCAACACCGCCAAAAACAAATAAATAAATAAATTTATAAAACAAAATAAACTTATTAAAAAAAAGCCTCAAACAAACATCCCTCTACCGGTCTGGTATTTCCGTACACAGCCTCATCTTAGCTGAAAGCCTCCAGTTGCCTGGGACCCCCCAGTATACCGTGTGTGTCCTGGTTTTCTCAGTCCTGGTGTCTGACCTGATTATTCACGGCTTTCCTCACTCTCAGAAACGTGACCGTAGGCCCCTCCCAGGAAAGATCGCCTGCAGGCCGACCCGAGTTTCCTTTCCCTGAGTCCATACCACCCACCACCACGTGTTCCTGGCTACACTCCTCATGCCACTGTCAATGGGCTCACCCTCCTCTCATCACCATTTTGCCACTGACACATGACTTTGACACCCTGGTAAACAACGCTCCTGACACCCTGGCCTCAACACTCCCCTAATTCTCTCCCAGACCACCCCCCCCATTCCAGCAACCGTGAGCACGTTCCCAGCCAGGCCCCCACACCCAAACCCCTCCCTCGCCACGACTCTCCCCTCCCGTCCATCATGACCTGGATGCCCCGATCACTGGTCCATCCTGCCCCATCCATCTACCCCAGCCCGGTCCTTTGGGGCCACTGTTTCAACCACGTTGTCCTTAGAACCATACACTGCCTGTCCCTCCCACCTTCAGCCATCCTGCTTTTCCAGTCCCCGGCACAGCTAAGGGCATCCTTCCCGCCCGGTCAAGCTGTCATGACATTAGACCCTCAGCACTGCCGGGCTTCTCAGTGACCAGAGGACACCCTCCACCACAGCACAGGCCCACTCAGCTCAAAGCCCCTCGGCTTTCTCCCTCCTGTGGGTTCCCTTCTTTTAGCCCTCCAACAACTCTCTCCTGCCTCTCTTCTTAAAATAGGCCTTTCCCAGGGCCTCTGGTCCTTGCCCCAAACTGCCCCTTCTCTCTGGCCCTCCTCCCACCAGTATTCATGCTGCTCTCGTCCAGCTGCCCCCCCACATCGGACAGAATCCTCCTCATCGTCCACGGTCAGCCCAAACCTGTTTCTCCTTAATGAGCCCCAACTCCAGAAGCCGCAAGGCACAGAGATATCCCCGGAGAGCAGAGAGGCGCGTGGACAAAAAGTCAACGGAGATGCAGAGGGTCTGAGCAGCTCTATCCAGAGGCGTGTTCAAGAGGGCTCAGAGCTCTGCACCCAACCACAGAGGACAGCACTCTTTTCCAGACACACAGGACATTTTCAAAAACTGACCCACGACCAGGGCTAAAAGCAAGTCTGCTATAGCATCAAACAACTGATCTCCCAGACAACACAGTCTCTGACGGCGGTGTAATTCAGCTGGACGTCAGTAATGTAAAGAGGGATTCAAAAATCCCACACACTTGGAAATTAACAAACATGTTTATGTGACTCATAGGTCAAAGAAAACACCATAATGGGAATTTTAAAATACGTAGAATGGAATGAGTGAATGAATACTACATACAACAACTTAGGAGCATCAGTGAACATGACAGTGGAAGGGAAATGTATAACCTTAGGTGCTCCAATTAGAAGTGAACACACTGAAAATTCAAGAGATTAAGTGTCTTACTAAAAATTTTTAAAAATAAATAAACCAGTGAAGAAAGGAGATAAATTTAGGAGAATTCTGCAAAAATTGAAAATAAATTTATAATAAAGAGAATAAACAAGGCCAAAACCTAGGAAGAAGAGAACGAAAGGAGAGATATAACCACAGATAAAGCAGAGAATTTAAAAATAATAAGGATACACTATCAATGATGGTAAGCTAACAAATTTGAAAACTTAGACAACATGAACAAGTCCCTGGAAAATTATAAAAACTAACAAAGAAAGAAATACAAGACATCAGGCTTTCCATTAAAGAAACTGAAGCAGTAGTTAAACATCTTTTCTATCACACAAACAGGACTGTAAGTTTTACGGGTAGTCCACCAGGACCAAGTTTCGTTTATCCCAGAAATGCAAGGGTATTTTAACATTAGAAAATCAATAAATGTGATTCATTACATGAATAGATTAAAGGAGATGCAGGAAAACTTTTGCTAAAATGCAAAACCCATGATAAAAAGCTCTTAGCAAGGTAGAAAGAAAAGGGAACTTTCTTAACCTGTTAAAAAGTTATCTATAAAAACAAATAGCAAATATCAATCTTAACAAGGAAATATTGAAAGTATTCCCTTTAAAATCAAGAGCAAGGTAAGAATGTCCAAATAACCAATGTTTTATTTATCATTATACTGAAGGTCCAACATCACCAACAATAAGTAAATAGCTTAAATATTGATCAGGAAGAAACAAAACTACCATCATTCACTGGTGATATGACTATCTACTTAGGAAACCATAACAAATTTATAGACAAATTATTAGAAAGAATAAGGGAGTTTGTAGCAAGGTGGCTGGATATAAGAACAGTATTTTTTAAAAATAAATTGCATTTCTACATACTAGCAATGAATGTTAGAAAACTTAAGGTACCTATATACTTAACAAAAGATGTGTAAGTCCTATATAGAGAGAGTTATAAAACTTTGCTAATAGAAATTAAGGGAGACGTAAATAAATAGACATACCATGTTCATGGACATGAAGACCCCATATCATAAAGATATAACAAATACATCAAACAGATTTATGTATTAAATAAAATTTCAGTCAAATTTCAAACAGGGTTTTTGTTTGTTTGTTTTGTGAAACTTGTCAAATTGATTCAAAGTTAACATGTTAGAACAAAGGGCCAAGAATAGCCTAGTTATTCCTGAAAAAGAATAAGACTTGTCCTACAAAATATCAAGCCTTATTATAAGGCTACAGTATGAAAGTTTGTGATGCACTGGGTCAAGGACAGATAAACTCACAGAACAGAAAAGAGAAAAACTCATGCAAATACAGAACTTGATTTATCAGGAAACATCAATTAAAATGAGGGACTTATCAAATGATGATGCTGGGAAATTCATGGGGTAGGGGGGAGTTAAATCCCTTCTTCACATCAAATACAAAAACAAACTGGAGTCAGATTAAGCACTTAAGTGTGAGAAGTCTAACTAAAGCTTTTAGAACTTACGGGAATGGGCCAGATAGCTTCTAATTAACTCCCTAAATCTACTGAATACTTTCCTCCCCCCACCCCCCCCCCCACCCCCGGCTCTCAGCCCCAGTAACAAGGACTGCATCAGCGAGCTCTCTGGCTGAGGATGGGTTTGGCCCTGGAAAACCTTGGGAAGGTAGCAGAGGGAGGACGGAGAGAGTGAAGTTGTCCTATTTACTCCCCTGACGCTCCCTGTGGGGTCTCTTCAGGCTGCCGTGTCTCCCTCAAAGTCACTGCTCTTCTCAAGGCACCTGGTCGAAGACATCTCTCCTCCCAGGCTCCACCACTTTTCCCTCCCTATTCCTTCAGGGCCATGGGATAAAGGCAACTCTGCTGTTAACAGTCCACCCACATCTTTGGAAAAGGTGAGTCTATCTATTTACCCTCCTCACAGTAGCCTAATCTTTCCTGCTGAGACCCTGACTGATAAAGTAATTGTTACTGGAAGTGATCCTAAAATAGACCCTCAAAATGGGATACTGGGGTTGGGTTGTGCATACATTTCCGGAGCACTGAGATAACCACCTTGCTGGGGACGTGTGTGTGCATGTGTGACTAAGGGTAATCCACAGCACTGGATTACACGCAAATCCAGAGCATCCGTGATTACACATAATAATACTGGGATGAAGTGCAGGAGGAGGTGGGGCCTTGGGAGAACAGGGGCCGTGGCAAATGTGATTGCAAAGCTTGTAAAATTGGGTCGATTCCGCTTATGACCCTAGAGAGCACACATGGGGGAAAAGAGAAATTAAAAGCTAAGAATCAGTAACTAAGAACACATGTGGAGAACCAGAAGGCCCTCCCCCCCATGGCAGCCCCAGAGTGTGATTTTAAGGTTCCAGAGTCAAAAAAAAAAAAAAAAAATTGAAACGCACAACACTCCTAGGTAAGTAACAGTTGGGAAAGGTGGGAAGAAGAGGGCCCATCAGAGCCAGGCAGACACTGGCTGCAACAGAGAACTGACCTGCCCGATCTACAGAAACAACCCTCCCACCAACTGTGAGGGGAAAGGCTCACCTCTGCAAGAAAAGCTACTGCCTCACAGCAGGCGGGGGGGTCTCTCTCCTCAGGACCCAGTCCACACCCCTCGCCACCTACACCCGCAAAATGAGTTGCGTCCTAGGGATCCAGGAGCTACCCTGGGAGGAGAGAGCCAGTATGTACCAGCAGGAGCCTGGACCACGCGAGAGCAGGCAGATGGGATGTAAATGGTCCAGACAGAGCCAGACTCGCAGATACGGGTGCTTTCCCCACAAACGGGGTGTGTAATGTGTAACTCAGATTCGCAGGGTGTGTTTACAGTTGGTAAGATTGGCCGATCAACATAGAGAGTGAACCAAATCTGATGGCTGGTGAGGTCAGGATGCTGGAACTACCGATGCCCGTGAGGCAGTGGCTCTCCAGACTCGAGGGCGCTGGGTCCCCAGGGGCTCGTCACACCCGACGGCTGGGCCTACCCACAGAGGTTTTCATCGAGCAGGGCCGTAGTGGGGTCCAAGCAACTGTATCTCTTGCAGGGTCCAACATGCTGCTGTGGGTGGTCAGTGGGTACCCCAGGAAACAGGAATGTTGGAGGGATCTGTTCTCTGAAACCTGCTCAGCCACCTCTCACCAAGGAGTTCAGAAGGTGCCTGGGGGAGGCAGGGCAGCACCCTTCAAGGGTTCCAGGTGGCCGTCCTCTCTGTCAGGCAGGTGACCAAGGGTTGCTCCAGCGCCTCTCAGTGGGAACCACGGGATTCTGAGAGGCAGACGCCAGTGGTGGGCACAGCCGATGGAGGCCAGGAGGTAGGTGCGATGATGACCCTGAGCAAAGAGATGGAGTGAGACCCAGGAAAAGAGGGGCAGCCTCTTGCCACAGAGAAGCCGAAACCTACTCCGCTGCTGCAGAGCCCTGCAGTGGGGATCCCCAGTATCTCAGTGCCCAGACCCAGAGCTCCGCAACAAGCACACAAAGACTGGGTGCCTTTAGGGGAGAGCCCTTCCTCACACCTCCCCAGGCTCCTGCAGCCCCCTCCCGGTGGCGGTGCACTGCGGGAGGGGCATCCAGACCTCCTGGCAGCTATGAGACTTGAGCTCTGAACTTGCACTGATCCCACATCCCTGAAATGCCACCGTGGCCCACGGGTCCGGTCTCTGACTGATGTAAACGCTCCTTGTATTGTTTTATTTTGTTCATGGACCAGGTCTGCCTGACGCTGTGTCCAGTGCCCCCGAGGGCCCCTGCTGGGTCATTTCCCAGCTCCAGAACACAGAGCCTGGCAGGCACGCCAGGGAATGGCCATGGCCCCACTTTGGCTCTGGGGTGGGGGGCTGGGGCTATTATAAAGAAAGGGCCGTGGTGCTGTCTGCTCCTTCTGCGATGCTGAGTGATACCCTGGGCGAGCCTTCTGACCTCAGGTAAGGAAGGGTTTCTTCAACGAGAGCAGAGGAAGCGCTATCCACAGAGGAAGAGACTGGCATCACCAGGGGCAGGGGGTGGGAAAATTGGGAATACTCTGTTACAAGGCACCTGCGCTACCCATGAAGTCCATCTGAAGGTGGACTTAAATTAGTTAACGGTGCATACTGTGAACTCCAAGGAAATCTCTTAAAAATTTTTTAAAGAACTATAATTGATAAGCTAAGTGAGGAGATAAAACAGAATTATCTAAGAGGCTCCATCATAATCAGAGAATGTAGAAAAAGCAGGAAGGAGAACAAATATAACAGAAAACAATTAGAAACACGGTAGATATTAAGCCACTGATATCAGCAATCACTTTAAATGTGAATGGCCTAAACATACCAACTAAAAGCCAGAGAAAGAATGGATGAAAAAAAAAAAAACTTTTGTGCTGCAAAGGGCACCACCAAGAAAGTGCACAGATAACCCACAAAATGGGAGAAAGTATTTGGAAATCACCTATCTGGTATGGACTTGCATCTAAAATATGTAATAATAAAAGACAAAACAATACATGGGCAAAAGATTGGAACAGACATTTCTCTACAGAAGACATGCAAAAGGCCAAGACACACATGAAAAGATGCTCAACATCATCAGCCATCAGGGAAACACAAACCAAAACCAGAACAGCACTAGGATGGGTACAAAAGACAGATAATAACGAGTGTTGATGACGATGTGGAGGAACTGGAAGACTCATACACTGCCGGAGAGACTGTAAAATGGTGGAGCCGCTTTAGAAAGCAATCTGGTGGTTTCTCAATAGGTCAAACATAGGGTTACCAAGTGACCCAGCAGCTCCACTCCTCAATGTTATCCTAAAGGAGTGAAAGCACACACTCACGCAAAAACTTCCATGCAAATGCTCACAGCAGCAGTACTCATAAGAGCCAAAAAAGTAGAAGCAACCTCAATGTCCATCAATTGATAGACAAATAAAATATCCATATATTGGTATATCCATACAGTGGAATATTTGGAAATAAAAAGAATAAAGTACTGGTACATATTACAAAATCATCTTGAAAACACGCGAAGGGAAAGAAGCCAGACACAAAGAAGACCACTTACTGTATGATTCCATTCTATGAAATGTCCAGAGCAGGCAAAGCTATAGACAGAAAGCAGATGAGTTATGGCTTAGGGCTGGGGGAGTGGGGACGGGACGAGGGGCAGCAGCCAGTGGGTGTGGGGTTTCTTCCTGGGGTGATGAAATGCTCTAGACCTGACTGCACTGATGGTAGCACACCCTGTGAATACACTAAAAACACTGAATTGTATATTTTAAATAGGTAAATCACACGGCACATGAATTACATCTTAATAAAACGGCTATAAAAAAAGAGGAAAGATTGATACATACAATTACGTAAAAGTTAATTCTCCTGTTTAATCAGAAGACACGTACACAAGTTTTTAAAAAATTCACAAACTGGGAAATACTATTTCCCTCACTTGTAACTGATAAAGCACTGGTATCCAGTACACATAAACCCCGTCATCCCAATTCTAGGCATGTGCCCAAGAAAAACTCTGGCATATGCGCACCACAGGTCACCACAGGTCACACACAAGGCTGTTCTTAGCAACAATGTTCTTAGTAAAAATCACAAACATGCATTGCCAGGAGAAGGACAGATACATCATGATTTGTTGGCCAATGAATACTGTATAGCAGTGAAAATAAATGAACCACAGCTAAGCTGGGGCTGTGGCTACAATGTGGCTGAGCCTTAGAAACATGTAAAGGGGCCGAGGGGGAGGTCCCAGAACACCACACAGTATATCATTTTTAGAGAGCTCAAAAGCGAAACGAAGCAAGGTACTGTCTAAGCATGTCTTCTTCACCTGTGCTACATGCACTGTTTGGACAGCGGTTACCCTGTGGGGCTGGAGAGGTGGGGGCAGGGTGGGGTTAAATTAATCACACGAGGAGGCCATTAGGCTGAGGTGGCTCTAAGGCCTTAGCAGCCTGCATTTACAAGCAGCCAAACCCAAGCTTGTAAATGCCTCAAGGTTAAGAAATCACAACCTAAGGACAGCCAATCAGGAACAGCTAACTAGGCTTTCCCAAATAAGGCAACTGCTGCAGCTACAGCCTATCAAATCGCTTCCTTGCTCTGCTTCTGTGTCTCCCCTATAAAAGTCTTGCTCCTGTCTGTACAGCGTTAATGACCACTTCCTGTTGGCACTGCCTGATTCAAATCGATTTTTGCTCAAATAAATTCTTAAAATTTTCAATATGCCTTGGTTTATCTTTTAACAGTGGTAAGGAGGTGGCTGTAAGGAGTAAATGAGATCAAGCATGCAGAGCGGTTTCTGGCCCAATAAGCGTTTACCATCCTTGTCATTGTCACTGTCCTCATCCTTATCACCATCGTCATCCTCACCATCATTACCCTTATCATCATCATCATCATTGTCTTCCTCAGTATTTTCCTTTGGAACGTACAAGTGATCCCCCACTGCCCAGTCCTCCAGTATCACTTCCACTCCTCCCAGCCAACTTACCACATTCTACTGGTTGGTTATTGGTGCAGGTGTCTCCCTGGCTGGAGAGCAAGTCCTGAGACCAGCTTGCCTCCTTGGTGCTCTCTGTGTTCCCATAGCAGCTAAGTCAGAGCCTGCCCTTCCCTGAACTGCTGCTTACCCTGAGCAACTTTAAGAAGCGGTTTCTCTCTTGTTACAACACAAGACCCCCTCCTTCCTGATCCTCCATAAGACACTAGAAGCGTACTACAGCCATTGTGATGCATGGCTGGCAGACACTACCTCAATTTCCAACACTTTCTCTTCTACCCGCCTCTTCTGTAGAGGTTGTAGAATCTAAAATCCTGATTTCTCAGACTCCCTTGTAGCCAGCATAGCCAGCCAGGGACATAGTTCTATCCCATGAGCTGTCAGCACAAGTCCCTGGGGAAGGTGACCTTTCCTGAATAAAAAGGGAAAGACTTCACCCTTCCACCTTTTGCCCCCAGCCCTGTCTCCTGCCTGGAACTTGGACGTAAGCCCTGAAGGGGAGGGAGACACAGATAGGTCCCGCGCCAACCCTGGAGGGCCCATCTCCGGACGTGCTGTGTGAGCCTTTGTTTCAGGCACCACCTTCTTGTTTAGCAGCTGAATGCATCCCGAGCTACTGTCCCACGATGCTCTGAAATTGGTGGCACGTTGTCTTATCCCTCAGCAGAATGAACACTCTCCACTCGCAGCAGGGGAGCTTTTAGATTACCGCTTAAATTAAATTGTAGCAATCTGATCATTTCATATTTCAGCTCTCACACCCCAAGATGGACTGTGACCCCAGGATGCCTCAAACACCCGGCATTCCACAGCTCCTTCAAAATCAATATGGAACCAACCCAGGCAAGATGTGGGGGAGAAGCTACAGCAGGCGCTGGTAAATGGGAGTGGGCCCTGGGCTGGTGGCCACAGTGTCCACGCGGGAGGCCTGCACAGAGCATCTGTTGGTCCAGTGGGCTCACTCACAGCTGCACTAATAACCACCATCCCTTTTCAGTCATGCAGATGTTGAGGTCCACACCGTGACACTCACAACAGCCAGATGAGAACGCTATTTAGAAAGTGATTATTACAATCATACGTTATAGATCAATGCATGACTTGACACCCGGAGATGTCAACTGGCTCGTCAACTGCTGACCAATTTGCAGACAAAGTGCTGGGATTAGAACCCGGCTCTTCTGATCCTACAGTCTGTGTTTTGGCCACTGGCTCTGACTGCAAGAGCTGCCAGATCAAAATTGCCTGATAAAATGAAAAACACCCATTGTGGGGAGATTTGGCTCTTACAAGAAGAGCAGCAGAAGAGAAAACAGCCACCTCTTGCCCTCCTGTGCCTGAAGTCCGATTACGACTCTTGCTCATTGAATTAGGAGAGTCAGTGCTCTGTGCAATCCCTCCTGAGTGATGTCAAGACTAAAAACAGTTTGGGAAAAGGATAAAATCCAGCATCCCCAGGCACACTCTTCTCCGTCAGGAGTAAAAGTAGACCTGTCGGTTGTAATCAACAGGCAAACGCACGTTGTACAGAGCTGCTCCAGGCCCCAGGTTGCCGGGTCCAGGTAACAAACTATTCCTTCCTGAGCTTCTGCGTTGGCTCCCAGGTGCCCACACAGGCTAACTGATAATAAGTTTTACTTAATCTAAAATTTTCTTTCATCCTCCAGAGAGGATCATTAACCAGTTAATTCCAAGCAGGAGTGTCCTCTTTTGCATCCGTGGTGGTGGACATGAGTCTGGCTGAGCTTGCCAGGCAGGGGGACGGCTGAGGAGGGCGCATCCCATGTGGGGCTGGCTGGAGCGGCCACTGGCCAGGTGCCTCCCTGGGAGCCGGTGGGCAGGCTCTGCGGCTGGGGTGTCCTGGCTTCCCAAACCATGGCTCACTGGCTCTTTCTTGGTCTGGCTTAACTTCTATCTTTCCCACCCTAAACTTTTCACATCAGCTCGTCTTTTCCCAAAGAAAAGATGAAAGGTAAAAGAAGCAGTATGTCTGAAATCTTCTCCATGACACCTTTTGCTAGCTTTGAAGTCCAACTTTAAAAACAGACGGTGCCTTCCTAGTCTGACTCCAATGCCTGACATTGAAAGGACATGTCATTCCCCTCTTTTGGTATTAACAGTCATCACCGTGATGATAATATTATTAGTATTAACATGCGTAAGTGTCCACTTTGGGCCTGGCTTTTTCCAAGCACCTGTCAGGGGCACCAATAACTTCCGTTCTCCAGTAGAAAAAGCACAAAGAGGTTAAGTTACTGGCGGTAAAGAGAAGCACCTTCTTTCATGCCTTCATTCATTAGATTTTTATCTTAGAAGGTAGTTCTGTTGTTTTCCCTTTTGAGTGTGTATTTTTAAACTCTTCATTCATTCATCAATTCATCCATTTAAAAGCATTTGTTTGATTCCGGCTTTTCTAATATAAGGGGCTACTTAGTTTTTTGTCCCATTAATATGTTATGTCAGGAATCAAAGATCCCTTGTTTTACATGTGGGAGATAAGGCACTGTCCCGGCTGCCAGAACAAAGAGGGCAACTTATGGCTGTTTACATATTTCTCATATTTAACACATCTTATTTTGCCAACTCCTCTTAAAACGCATTAAGTATATAATTAGTTTTATTTCCTTTTAGAACGATGACATTTTATTTGTCGCTATAATGTAATTAGTGTAATGTCAGTTAACACTGTCTCTTTTTCATTATGAAATATTTTCTGTTTCCTTCCAAGTTCTATCCTAACCAAGTCCTTATTTTCTTATCTTTTTTTTAAAAATAAATTTATTTATTTTATTTTTGGCTGCATTGGGTCTTCGTTGCTGCGCGTGGGCTTTCTCTAGTTGTGGTGCGCGGGCTTCTCATCGTGGTGGCTT
This sequence comes from Globicephala melas, assembly GCF_963455315.2. Lineage (NCBI taxonomy): Eukaryota > Metazoa > Chordata > Mammalia > Artiodactyla > Delphinidae > Globicephala > Globicephala melas. The sequence continues at coordinate 30,102,625 of NC_083315.2, forward strand.
CTCTTTGTTTTGGAGCACGGGCTCTAGGTGCGCGGGCTTCAGTAGTTGTGGCTCGCGGGCTCTAGAGCGCAGGCTCAGTAGTTGTGGCGCATGGGCTTAGTTGCTCCGCAGCATGTGGGATCTTCCCGGACCAGGGCTCGAACCCGTGTCCCCTGCATTAGCAGGCGGATTCTTAACCACTGCACCAAGTGGGAAGCCCCCAAGTCCTTATTTTAATTCACTTTCCCTGTACAGTGTGCTCTAAGACGATTTTACTTCCGAAAAATGTCACATCTTCCTCTCAGTACTAAGACTCTTTTTACTTTATCATCGTTCTCTATTTTCACTTAACATCCTTTCATGGCTATTATGTTACGTGCTCCAAGTTTTACAACCCTCCGGCATTCATTTTAATACAATTAGGAGAATCTATAAATAAAAGAAGCTTCCTAGAATAATGCTTTCATTCTTCTCCACTCTCCCTACCCCGCCTTCTCACACATGCCCTAAATTTACCAGCAGACGGGGAGCTTCCTCTCTCAGGCAGAGATTCTCTGACGAGGAGCCTGAGGGCAGTATCTCTGGTGCGTCTGGCCTGGGGCAGCCTGGAGCAAGGCAGGGGCAGGATCCCAGCTTAGGACAGCCCTCCGTTAGGACTCCGCGCAGGACGGCTGCTAGTCCAGCTCTCCAATCCAATGACTCAAGAGAGGCTGAAAGTTCTGTACAAAGTCAATAATTCAAATCCTGGAACTAGAAAAGCACTGCAGAACAGGCCCAAGGAGGTAAGTAGCGGGCCAGCAGCCCAGACCACCACCACCGTGCCAGGGGCGTCTGTTGCAGGCTTATCTACCTGCAGGAAGGTCCTTCAACAGCAGGACTCTGCGCCTTTATGTGGACTGGGTGCTTCTCCCCAGGCTGAAGCTCTGCTCCTGGGAAACAAGCAAGTTAAGGGCTCAGGGAGCCACAGTAATCCTTCCAGATGTGGGCGTGACCAGAACACACCTTACCAAAGCAAACGTCCCCCAAACCCAGATTCCATGGGGCTTTCTCTGATGACCTCACTGGCCCCAGGAAATCCCTAGGCTTCTCATCCTTATCTCTACACACAGATTCATGATATATCTCCAAGGACGGCAGGGGATGTCTTCCAAACCTGTCCTATCCCCACCACAACCCTAAAGATCTTTTTCTCCCAACATTTTATTGTGAAAATTTTCAACAAACAGCAAAGTTGAAAGAACTGTACAGCCAACACCCAAATACCCACTGCCCTGACTCCACCATTGACAATCGCTACAGTGACTCTACCACATTCCTCTCCATCTATCCATGCCTCTATCCATCTGTCAATCCAGCTTATTTCCAGTGCATTCCAAAGTAGACTGCAGTATCGGTACACGTCCCCTAAATACTTCAATATATACATCATAATGGGGAGTTCAATACTTGCTTACAGATTTTTTCTTTTGAAGTAAAATTTACACATGGGGAAATGAGTAATTGTTAGTTATACATCTGTTAAGTTTTCATAACCGTGGGTACCTGTATAGCCCCAAGCCCCTATCAAGATAGAGAACATAGCCATCACCCCCAGAAAGTCTCCCTATGCACCTTACCTTCCCAGTCAATCCCCACCCCATAGATTAGTTTTTATTCCACCACAGATTGGTTTTGCCTGTTCTAGAAATGGAGTCAGATGGCTCTCTTGTGTGAGGCTTCTTTCACTCTGTACAAAGCCTGAGATTCATCCACGCTGTCACAAAGCAGTTGTCTATTCCTCTTTATTGCTGAATAAAGATGCCCATCGAAGGAATACATCACATTGGTTTATCCATTCTCCTGTTGGTGGACCTCAGAAACTGAAGGAATTCTGATAAACAAGCTCAACAACCCAGGAAACTCCATAAGCCTCTGGGGGAAAAAAGTCAGAGTTTGCCCCCAGATTGCTGAGAAACCAGCAGGGGGACAGGCAGGCTGGTGTCTTGCTCTGACGGATGGAAACACGTGTCCGTCTGCTTCTCTCAGCAAAGCACCACGACCTGCTGTGGAAACCATGGCACCCGCTCCTGCTGGCCAGAGGAAGGCTAGTCACAGCGGCCAACATGTCATCTTCTGCTATGAAAGGCTGATGCAGAAATCAAACTGGGCTCAATGCTAACAAAACTCCCCCAAAAGACCTCAGGACAAAGGCGGTCATTTAGAACAAACTGGACAGTTCCGGCAAGATGGCTCTTCCCTCCTGGCTGCATCCATTGTCTATAACAATCTTTGAGCATCTCTTCCGTGCCCAGGGTGCGTGCAGGAACACAGCCCTGCCTGGAGACTTGGAGTCTAATCCAGGCAGCCTGACCACACGATTCATACGAAACACAAACACCAAGGGGAGCAAAGCAGTGGCAAGCACGCAAACAAGTTTCCTTGGCTTTGCCGGGAGAAAAGGGGTCTCAGTGGAGGCGCTGAGTCATTTCAAGACTCCCCCGAGGAGGTGAGTGTGCTGGGGAGACCCCGGGGAGGAGGCTGAGCGGCTGCCTGGCCCCAGACAAGGCCAGGCTGGCACTGCCGTTGGCACAGCTCAATGCACCACAAGTGACAAACTTCAGGAAAGGAACCAACTGCTGGAAAGTAAGACCAACTTTTAGTGAGACAAACCAACTGGCTTGCAGAGAGGCTTTTCTAATGGTTCTATGTAGCAATCGAACTTCTGACACAAGAAGAAAACAGAAACGCATCCAGGGCTCTTTGCAAGTAAAAGTCAAGTTGGAAAGTGGAAAGATGCTCCTGGTTAGGATTTGGAAGTGCACTTCCTCAGTTGGAGTAAGGATGACACAGCTCGTCATTACGTGGGGTGGTCAGTCCTGGCCCCTGGCCACGAGCCTCAGAGATGGTCTTCCTGACTTCGCGAACCCACCTCTACCTCTGGGGTTTGTTTGGATCTCAAGGCTACTCGGTATGAGAAGTAACAATTTGGTTTTAGGATGTTCCTGCTGTGGCCATATATCACAGGAAGGTAGAAAAACATGTTCCTTGAGAAAGCAAACCAGAAAAAAAAAAGACCTAGAAAGTACCAGAAAGTTCATTTTATACAAGGACACGAAACTCTGGGAACAGAAAGCTTCCTTTCCCACAAATGGGTTTTTGCATCTTGAACTTGAATGGAGGGGTGTGAGGGCATGGAATTGACAAAGTTGTGGTATATAAATTTGTTTAAGCTACTGAAACAAATCCCGCTGCTTGTCTGCAGCTAATAATTTCATATTCCTGCAAAAGAGAAATTGAGACGTGCCTAAGATCTCAGGCATGAACGACTACTATCTAACTATCTATTTATTTATGGCTGCATTGGGTCTTCGTTGCTGCGAGCAGGCTTTCTCTAGTTGTGGCGCGCGGGGGCTACTCTTCATTGCGGCACACAGGCTTCTCACTGCAGTGACTTCTCTTGTTGAAGAGCACAGGCTCTAAGTGCCCGGGCTTCAGTCGTTGTGGCACGTGGGCTCAGTAGTTGTGCACAGGGGCTTAGTTGCTCCGCGGCATGTGGGATCTTCCCGGACCAGGGCTCAAACCCGTGTCCCCTGCATAGGCAGGTGGATTCTTAACCACTGCACCGCCAAGGAAGTCCATGAACGGCTACTTTGATAGCAGAACAGAAATAAGGTTTCTTTTCTTTTCACAGAAATTGGGCTTTATCAAGAGGAATCCAAATAGGGATATTTTTGTTTGTTTACGTTTAGGAAAACAGCAGAAGATCAAGACGTGTGTTAGACCGAGTGCCTAGTGGCCACAAATGGACTTATTTTTCCGTGTTAAAATCTGTCTTCAGCCAGACATACCTAAATAAACCCCGACTGGAACAAGGAGGCATAGATCCAGGTACGTGGGGTCTAGCAGGGCTGCAACCACATACCTCTGCCGTACCCGCCAAGAGGACACTCGGAGAGTTAATGGTGGCGCCGAGGCCCCGTCCCCAGGGGCAACGCCAGCCGGATACACCTCTACCCGCTCAGTCCTTTGCATGGTGCCAGGCTTCATGCCAGCACCCGATAAATGCCTGCTGAATAAAAGCAGCAGCAAGTGAATTCCTCTGCCCTCTGATGACATCGTACCCAGGACTTTGCTCCCTCTCTTGGTATTCTCCTCTCCGCCCTGCCCTGCACCCCTCCTGACAACACACCCCCTGAGGGCTGAGCCAGTGGGAGGTACCAGGAAGCTGCATCCTCACCACCCCAGGTCTCACAGGCTCTGCTGACCCTGTTTCCTCCCTTTGTCCCCTCAGCCCGAGGTGGGTAGCAGCTCCCCCTCCGCGCCGGCCAACAGCCTTGGTTGGTTTCTGTCACTCCGCTCACACGTCTAGAAGCAGCCCCGCTGTAAATGTGCCTCTGCCTGAGCCGTTGAGCTGGGTTGCTTCCCAACGGGACGCAGATTAATGCTCCCACGCATGGCCCACCTGCTCCCCGCTTCTCCTTTGCCTATGACAACCCATGGACCCTTCCAGGTCTGGTTCAAAGGCCACCCTTGAACCTCCCAGGTGAAAATCAGCCCCGCGCTCCTATCATCCTAAAGCATGTGGACTTCACCCCTGTATTATTTCCAGTATTCCTCTTGCAACGGTTACTTAAGTTCTTTTCTGCTGTGGGCAGGGACCCTGTCTTGTTCACTCTGAGTTACATCAAGTGACCAGCCCAAAGCCCTGCAAACAAAGGGAACTGCGGATTTTACTTCCGAAAACAAGCAGCAAACACCCTCTGAACAACGTTCAAAGCAAAGTGACAGACGGGAGAGTCTATTTACAAACAGGAGATTCATATCCACAATATAGGAGAAAAGGGAAATAACCCAACTGAAAAATGGGCAAAGAAGATAAGACATTCAGAGAAGAATTAAAGTAATTAATAACTTTATGAAGAGGTATTTAACAGTAACCAGAAAAAGGCAAAACAACCATGAGAGCTCATTTTCACCTGTAAGAACTAGAAATTCGAGCCCTGATGACCTCCCCACAGGACCGCTGAGGGCCTGGCCACCACACACTTCTGGGGGCAGTGCCACTCGGAGCCACCTGCCTGGACCGACGCGCCCCCCCCCCCCGCCCCCATGCTGAAAACAGCTTTGCCTCAGCAGTTCCCCAGTCTCTGGAGCCAGACCATATCAGTTCAAATCGTGGCTCTGGCACTTACAAGCTCTGCAACCATGGGCAAGTTACTTAACCTTTCTGTGCCTTGGTTTCCTCATCTGTAAAATGGGGATAATGACAGTACTTACTTCACAGGGTTTCTAAGAAGATTAAACGAGTCAATTCCAGGAAAGCACATAAGGGCCAGTAGGTGTCTGTAATCGTTATTCACCACTCTAACTACTACTTGTTTTTGCTATTATGTATCCTACAGAAATTCTCGTACATGTGCACAGAGAGGACGAATAAAGATGGTCACTGCAATGTTGTTTATAATATCCCCCAGAAAACCCCCAAAAACCTGGAGGCAAATCAAATAACATTAAGTCAATGCTGTAAACCAAATATGTTGCTTCAATACAATAGCTTTAAACTGTTTCAAAAGAATGAGGTAGATCTCTGTGTACTTGCGTAGAAAGCTTTCCCAGATGTATTGTTAGGCTAAGAAAAGCTAGGTGCAGAAAAACATGTTTGGCACAATCCCATTTACATGAAAAATAACCCCCTAAACTTTCCATGTAAGTGTGCCAATGTGTTTGTGAAACAGGACACACAGATACCAACGTGTGGACAGTGGTGGCGTCTGGGGGGAAGGTTAAGTTGAGGATGGGATGAGGGGAGGAAGGAGATTTGGGGTTTTTCCTCTTTATACATCTGCACCGTTTGAATCTTTATGACGGAAGAATATTTATAATACATGTGTAACTTTATAAAATAAGGAAAAAGTACTGCATACAATCCTTATGAGTTGAACTAAGCACAGGTTATCAGGGTGGGGAGACGGGGAAAGTGACGGGTGTGGGAACCAGGGCTGTGAGGCCTGGCAGCAGGCAGCCGGGCAGGGACGGAACCCATCCACCTCCTTACCCGGTGCTGGCATTCCAGACCAGCAGCAATATCCACCTTCCTGAGGACTCACAAAGAATCCACTGACCTAAATGTCAGGGGAAAGATTAGGTAAGTTACGGGCCAGCCACTAAATGATGCACTGAGCAGTCATTAAAAATTGCACCACAGGGACTTCCCGGGTGGTCCAGTGGGTAAGACTCTGCACTCCCAATGCAGGGGGCCCGGGTTCGATCACCTGGTCAGGGAACTAGATCCCGCATGCATGCTGTGACTAAGAGTTCACATGCCACAACTAAAGATCCCGCGCACCGCAACCAAGACCTGGCGCAGCCTAAATAAATAAATAAATATTTTTTAAAAATTGTACCACAGAACCGTTATAGACCTGGGAAGTACAGCTGCAAAACTGTACAACCTTATTTGCCTAAGACATTTGTGAGAGTGTGTGCATCCACATATACAGATATATATACAGATATATGCGCGCACACAAACACACACTCACGCAGTTTAAAAAAAAAAAAAAATGAAAAAACACGGTCCAAAATGTTAACAGTGATTATCTTTGGGTGGAAGAATTATAAATGATTTTTTAAGTTTTCTTTGCTCTTTTCCATATTTTCCAAACTTTCTATATAGTGTATTCTTTCTGTATTATACAAAGAAAAATGAAGTAATGACCATTTCACCTCCAGGCTGTGCCACTCTCTGTGCAACCCTGGGTCATGAAGCCCCTTCTCTCCAGTTCTGGTTTTTTTCCTGGGTGTCTGCTTGACAGTTTTCTACTCTCCTCCGGCTCCGGTAGGCTGGTGAGGTGTCCAAGGAAAGCTCCCCGCTCCTGAGGCTCTTAGACTCCAAAGCTTCTGGCTGCCTTCATTGCTGCATAGATAAGCCTTTGAAGTGAAGCCCTGGGCCAGAGGCCTGATAAGAAGGGAGGGTCCAGGGAGGGTCCGAAGGTACAGCCGAGCCCTCTGCCTCGCTGGGAGAGTGCAGGTACCTTCCCAGGGCACCCCTGTGTCTCAGCCTTCCCTCTGCCTGGACTGCACCCTCTGCCTTACCAGTTACAAGACCCCGACTCCAGCTCCCCGGCCAGCCCCGCTGCCACCTGCTCTCTGCAGCCTTTCCTGACGTGGACACTGGAATCGAAGGCGCCCCTGTGGAAAGCCTTGCTCTGACCTGGACTGAGCCTTAGGGAGTTACTCAGCTGCTCGGTGCCTCAGTCTGCTCCTCTGTGTAACGGGGTTAATAGGGCTCTGGGGTGATCATCAGAGCAGTGCTTGGTGAACAGTAAGAACAGCGCAGGGGCTGGCCGGCAGCAGTGGTGATGGGGGTCCTGGAACCCAGTGGCCAAGTGATCCCCTTCTAAGGAAAACACAGTCACCAGGTGCTTCTGGGAGGTGGTGTGGCAGCTGAGGGCAGGGCCGGGGCATGAGCAAACAAAAAGAACAAAGACGCTGACCACAAGAGGCTGCGGTCTGGTGGGGAGACAGACACCCTCGCAGGCCGTGGCCCTGGAGCCTGGGAGCCAGAGCTCAGCCCTGGGGGGCAGCAGACAAGTCAGGAAACAGCACTTCAGCTAATCCTAAAGAAGAGCAGGTTCTCCAGGTGGACCACATGGGAACAGGCACCCAGGTTAAAAAAGCTGCCCCCAAATAGCAGGTGCACAAGAAAGAAAAGGCATATGGAACATTTCCAGCATAGCAGAGGTCTGGACCGGCTGGAGCATCTGGCAACTGTGAGGGGTTCTGGGTGGAGGATGGAGAGGCAGGGACAGGGGGAAGGCTCGCTCCCCAAGGGCTGAGCCTGTCAGGCTTTGCTGTGGAGGAGCCTCTGTGGGTTTCAAAGCAGGGAAACGACAGCACGAGGTGGGGAACGGCCTAGAGAACAGTGAGGCAGTAACCCAGGCACTGTCAGAGGCAGGGAAAGGGCTGCAGGCGAGACCAGGAGGCAGAGAGAAGGAGCTGCAGCCAGCAGACGGGCACCAGCGGAGGAGGGAAACTCAGCAATGCCCTGGTTTCTGGCTTGGAGGACAGGGTGAGGGCGGGTGAGCAGTGGAACAGCCTCGCCTCCTCCAGGCCAGGGGACTCCAGGCCCTTATCTGATGAGCAGGCCAGCCTGCCCTCCCCCTCACCCCCTCCTGCCCAGACTGTCCACCCCAGGGAGTCTGACAAAGACCCCGGGTTGGGCTGGGGCCTTGAGGGGGCAACGAGGTTCTGGTCAAGTAAACACAGGAGGTCATCTCTGAGAACCACTGCACAAACAAAAAGGGGAGGTCTGGACATCGAGGTCCCTTTCGAGCACCCGACCGAGACACTGGACACAGTTTATCCACCCCCACGGTGGATGGGCCGTTTCTTCCCACTGAGAAGACAGTCACCCAACAAGGACTCTGTAAGTGACAGATGCTGGCCAGCGGTAGGAATTTATGAGGCCCCAGGAAGGGTTAGGAAGCTGAAGCCCACGGCCCCTTTCTGGCTGGATCGTGCCCCACGGTGGCCCATGGCTGTCCAGCCCTGTGGAGCGCGGCTGGTTTGTGCCCAAGCGGCCAAGGGGGAGACAATGAGACTGTTTCTTCCTCTCCACGGTGCCACCGACTTGACACTGAGGGCATTGATGGGCTGGTTACCATGGGAACTCGAGCTGCCGATCCCATCCCATCCTGTGGAGCGTGAGGCTCCCTCCCGACAGCTGACGGCTATTCATCCCTGTTCTGTGCAGCACTGGACCGAGGGCCTTATGCCTGCTGCCGGGTCTTCAAAATCTCCTAGAGCAGAGGCACCGCACCTCAGGAAGACCCAGGACTCAGCAGGATGATGCAACCCTTGGGATCTGAAGAATCTACGGTGGGCTCCAGGGCACGGCTGGGCCACAGTGTGTAGCCGACCAGACCTAGGAGCAAACTAGAGCATCACGGGCCGGCTCCTCCCCATGCATCCTCGCAGAGGCGGGAGCTGCGGGCTGAGCGTGACTCTGAGAAGCAAGGGATTAAGATAAAAGGTGTGGGTGGAGATGGTTCAGTCCAGACACCGAGAGGAGCCTGACCTTGCTCGGTCAAAATGCTCACATCCTGCCCTCCACTGAAAGGCTCTCACAGGGCAGGGGCCATGTTTTCCTTATCTCTGAGGGCCCAGCACCCGCACACGCGCACGCGCACATAACAAACACTGGCTGAATGAATGAGGGCGTGTCTGCTGGGCCCAGGCTGCCCTGGGAAGACGGCTCTGCTATCAGAGAAGCGGCAGAATCGGACCTCATCTCAGAGGGCAACCAGAGAGCCGATGCGGACTGAGGCACCACAAAGTCCAGAGCCCAGTGGCAGAAACACACAGCCAGCAGACAGGGTCAGGATGACGGAGGCTTGGGAGCCCAGAGGGCACATCTGCAGAGCTGGGGAAGTCAGGTCCGGCCACAGACGGCCAGGAAGGATGAGGCGCTGACCAGGTGGGCAGGGGAAAGCCATCCTAGGCAGAAAGAACAGCACAAGGAAGCTGAAAGGGAAGCAAGTGCACAAAGTGAGGGGATCAGCGGGGCCGGAGCAGAAGGCAGTGGGCTGGGCCTGCATGGCATGGACGGGTGAGAGGCCCAGGCCTGTGCCGGGTGGTGGCGGGGAGAAGCTGGGGGGACCTAACAGCCATCCAGGAGGCCAAAGAGACAAGCTTGGTTATGGACAGGACAGGAGGCGCGGGAGCAGGGGAGCAGTGGTGACTTCCAGGCCTTGAGCTTCCAGTGGACGGTGGTCCCCCCTGTGGACGGGGACACACATAGAGGAGGAGGTTCGCAGCAAAGGAGGATCAGTCCTGTGGAGAATGTGCAGACTTTGAGGGACTGCGTGTGGCATCCTAGGGAGGGGTTGGTTTTTTTTCCCTCCACGTGGAGAACTGTGAGTCTCAGTGCTGATGAGAAGGAGCCGGCGCAGCTACTCAGGATGGAACACGTCACCTCCAGCACCCTGTGTGCACATAAGCAGGTGGCAGGAAGGAGGGACAGCGGCTGGCGGGTCTGTCCGCTGCTCACCCTTGTTTGAGACACAGAGGTGAGGTTCCTCTGCCAGAGGGGAGGACGGGGCAGGCGAGCCGAATGGGAGGGCTTTGGGCCCTGGCCTGTCAGTCACCGGTTTATAACCTGCAGCAAGTCACACTTAACCGGACCTGAGGTCTCTTCACAGTAAAACAGGCCCTGTGACACCTGCCTGCAGGGTGGTATGAGGCTCCGTGGGCGACAGCACTCCCAGGGAATTGCCCGCCAGGCGCAAGCACACGCCAGGGCCTCCGGTCAGTGCGAGGCCACGCCACAGTCCAAGCTGGAAAGGAGATGGCGCTCACAAGCGCAGTCCGAAGGCCTCCCTGGGCAGGGTGATGGGAGGAGCAGGGGGAGGGTGTCAGCGCCTGGCTGGGCTGGGTTAGACCGGAGGAACTACGTTTTAGAGGCAAGATCTGTGCAGAGACTCAGAGACCCCGAGGATCCCGGAGTATTCCCCAGGATGTGGACAGTCCTGCAAAGCCCAAGACCAGGGAGGGGGCCCCAGACAGTCCTCTGGCTCTCTCACCCCATCAGCCACTGTGTTTCTCATTTGCACCCTTGGTTTCTGCCTAGAGAAGCTCAAACCCTCCCAAGGGACCAGACAGCCAAGCCAGCCACCCCGGCCTAGTTCTGAGTCCCCCTCGGACGCTGCCCTTGGGAGCTCTCCCGGCTCCATGTACTGCAACTCAGCCTGGCACGCATCTCTCCACCGCCACCCCCAACAAATACAACCCTGTCCACTTTGATCCATTACCATCCGAATAAAGACAGCAAATGGGAAGGTGGGATACTACACAAGCTTCACAATCCCAATTTTGTTTGCACCCCCAGCCCCAGCTCACACCAGAACCTCTCCCTTGCCATTTGCAGGCCAGCCACCAGCATGGCTCCTGGTTCAGAGCATAAAAGACAGCCTCCAGCCGAAAATCAATACCAGAGAACTATGCTGCAGGTGACTGGGGAAGCTGCAGGGCTTCCCCTTGCCCCTCCCAAGCCCCCAACACTCCCTGGAACAAGTTCTGGCTCATTATTTTAACACCCGGCTAAAGCTTCAGCTTGTTTTCAGTTGTAGGAACAAGCCATCCGCAGCACGACAATTTTCCTCTGTTGACAAGTGAATGACAAAGGCCCACCTGAAATTCTGAGCCAGGTATGCTCCACTCAGCAGCTATTTTAAGTAAAACTATTTAAGGCAAGTTCAAAATCACTGAAGGCTCTTAGATCTTTTAGGGCCCTGACAGCCAGCCTACCGTTTTATGTTCAGACTCAGAACCAACGAATTAGCTCAACTCCCCAGGCAAAGCAGAAACGTAAGGGCAAGCGTGGTGCCTCAGCGCCACCTTAAAGGTAAACATCACTTCTAAGAGCTGCAGACGTTGAGCTGCTGTGATTTGGTTTGTGCAAATGGCTTGTTGCCTTTCTCTTCACGTGAATCAACAACTTGTCTTTTCTCAGAGTCATTAATGTCAAAGGTAACGATGTAAGTTGGAGTGAGGCCACCTCTGCCACAAACTGACCTGAGGGAGAAAGAAGTCTGGCAGAGGGAGAAGGCAGTGGCCAGCAGCAGGGTTCCTGGGCTCTGGGTCCAGCTCTTTCCCAACAGCCCCGTGAGCTGCAGCCAGGCATTGTTTCCCTAGGTCACCATTTCCTTGACAAGTGGATCAGCCCAGCCTGGGGAGTGTAAAGCACGGGCTTCTCTTACTGGGCCCACAGCTACCTGTATGCCCACAGGTGGCCCAGGAACACAGCGGCATGTGTGTATGATGTGCATTTTTCTTTTCTTTTTCCCCCCTTTAACATTTCATGTGTATCTCTGTGTATGTGCACATGTGTAGGTGTACGTGTATACCCGTATAAATATGCACATGTGTATATGCATGTACATATGGATGTCTGTATACAACTGTGTGTGCGTATATATATATATATATATATATTTATATTTATTTATTTATTATGGCTGCGCTGGGTCTTCTTTGCTATGTGCGGGCCCTCCCCACCTGCAGTGAGCGGGGGCCACTCCTTGCTGCAGTGTGTGGACCTCTCACCACAGCGGCCTCTCCTGTTACGGAGCGCGGGCTCCAGGCACGTGGGCCCCCGCAGTTGTGGAACGTGGGCTCAGCAGTTGTGGCTTGCGGGCTCCAGAGCACAGGCTCAGCAGCCGTGACCCTCAGGCCCAGCTGCTCCGCGGCACGTGGGATCCCCCCAGACCAGGGCTCCAACCCTTGTCCCTCACGTTGGCAGACAGATTTTTAACCACTGTGCCACCAGGGAAGTCCCTACAAGTGCATATATTACATATATGTCTACAAAGTGCATTAAGAATTAGAACACTGCAGATGAAGTTTGAAATTCTACTACTAACTAGAATTTGCTGTGGATCCTTCCAGCCCAAGCTTCTATACTTTTACTACATGTGTAAACATTCATAAATATTACAGAATGGCTCAGTGTTTTTTTAAGTTTACATAAATACTATTACATTGTACATCGGCAACTTGCCTCTTTTCACTCAACATTATTTCTGACATTTATCTGTGTAGATACATGCCTAGCTCACTCATTTCTAAGTATTGTTGAGTACCCCATGGTGTGGCTATTTCGATACGTCTCTCCATTCTTCTGCTGATGGATATTTAGGTTGTGTTTCCCTTTGTTTAAAAATGCCCCTGTGTTCATTCTGGTACAAGTCTCCCGGTGCACCTGTGCAAGAGTTTCTTATGACAAAGCTGAGATGTGGACTTGCTGATGTGACCTGACCCCAGATTACTCTCCAAGTAGTTGTCCCCATTTCCACTCTGTCAGCAGCATCTGAAAGTTCCAGCTCCTCTACAGCCTTGGCAACACTTCATACTAACACGTTCGCAGTCTGCCAATCAGATAGGTGTGAAATGGGATTACTGCCTGAAGGTGCATTGCCCCAACAGCTCCCGGGGAGGCTGGGCATCTTTTCTCATCCGGGTTTCCTTTTCATTCAATTCCCTATTCATATGCCTCCCCGTTTTTCTACCTGGCATTTATCCTTTTTCTTATTGATTTATAACTTTTTAAATAATCTAGGCATTAATCTGTTATATGTTATAAATACTTTTCCTACTCTCTTATTTGCTTTTCAACTGTTATGAAGCCTTTATTATACAGAACTTTTTTAATGGATCAATCTCTTCCCTTTTTTATTTGATCTTTTCGCATCTTGTTTAAGAAATCTTTTCCTTTCTCAACTCTCCTACGCTGTTGGTGGGAATGTAAATTGGTACAGCCAGTATGGAGAACAGTATGGAGGTTCCTCAAAAAACTAAAAATAGAACTACCATATGATCCAGCAATCCCACTCCTGGGCATTCATCTGGACAAAACTCTAATTCAAAAAGATACATGCACCCCTATATTCGTAGCAGCACTATTCACAATAGCCAAGACACAGAAACAACCTAAATGTCCATCAACAAAAGAATGGATAAAGAAGATGTGGTACATATATACAATGGAATATTACTCAGCCATAAAACAAGAATGAAGTAATGCCGCTTGCAGCAACAGGGATGGACCTAGAGATTATCATACTAAGTAAGTCAGAAAGAGAAAGACAAATACCATATGATATCACTTATATGTAGAATCTAAAATATCACACAAATGAACTTATCTACGAAACAGAAACAGACTCACAGACATAGAAAACAGACTGGTGGTTGCCAAGGAGGCGGGAGGTGGGGGAGGGATGGATTGGGAGTTTGGGGTTAGCAGAGGCAAACGATTATACATAGGTTGGATAAACGACAAGGTCTTGCTGTATAGCACAGTGAACTATAACCAATCTCCTGGGATAAACCATAAGGGAAAAAAAAGAGTATGAAAAAGAATGTATATATAAGTGAATCACTCTGCTGTAGAGCAGAAATTAACACAACACTGAAAATCAACTATAATTCAGTAAAATAAGTTTTTTTTTAAAAAAGGAATCCTTTCCTTTCCCTATGTCATAAAGGCCTTCCATGTCAGTTACACATTCAGGCTCTCATTCCATCTGGAGTTTGTTGTTATGGAGTGTGAGGTGAGGGTCTGGCTGCCCTTCCCTGCAGAGTCGGCCCTCTCAGCGCCGTTTACTGAACTGCCCAGACTTCCCATCCACATGAGCCTCTTCTGCTTACATACAAGCTCCCACATATGCCTGGGTTGGAGTCAACTCCACCAATGGACCAGACCATCACTGGGCCAAGGCGGAGCTGCTGTGATCACCAAGGCTTATGGTGGCAGAGACGCTGCCCATCTCCCTTCTCAGAGTTGTCTCTGGTATTCCAAGACCCTACTCTTCCTTTGTGTGATTTCATACTCCATATCAAAACCTATCAGCACTTAGGTTGCTTCCATGTCCTGGCTATCGGAAGCAGAGCTGCAGTGAGCATTGTGGTACATGATTCTTTTTGAATTATGGTTTTCTCAGGGTATATGCCCAGTAGTGGGATTGCTGGGTCATACGGTAGTTCTATTTTTAGTTTTTTAAGGAACCTCCATACTGTTCTCCATAGTAGCTGTATCAATTTACATTCCCACCAACAGTGCAAGAGGGTTCCCTTTTCTCCACACCCTCTCCAGCATTTATTGTTTGCAGATTTTTTGATGATGGCCTTCTGACTGGTGTGAGGTGATACCTCATTGCAGTTTTGATTTGCATTTCTCTAATGATTAGTGACGTTGAGCATCCTTTCATGTGTTTGTTGGCAATCTATATATCTTCAGATGAATGGAGAAAAAAGATGTGGCACATATATACAATGGAATATTACTCAGCCATAAAAAGAAATGAAATTGAGTTATTTGTAGTGAGGTGGATGGACCTAGAATCTGTCATACATAGTGAAATAAGTCAGAAAGAGAAAAACAAATACCAGATGCTAACACATATATATGGAATCTAAAACAGAAGATGGTTCTGATGAACCTAGGGACAGGACAGGAACAAAGATGCAGACATAGAAAATGGACTTGAGGACACGGGGAGGGGGAAGGGTAAGCTGGGACGAAGTGAGAGAGTGGCATGGACATATATACACTACCAAATGTAAAACAGATAGCTAGTGGGAAGCAGCCGCATAGCACAGGGAGATCAGCTCGGTGCTTTGTGACCCCTAGAGGTGTGGGATAGGGAGGATGGCAGGGAGATGCAAGAGGGAGAAGATATGGGGATATATGTATATGTATAGCTGATTCACTTTGTTACAAAGCAGAAAACTAACACATCATTGTAAAGCAATTATACTCCAATAAAGATGTTAAAATAATTTTTTAATTAAAAAAATACTTTGTTAAAAAAAATGAATACCACATGGTTTGAACAGTAAATGTCAATATGTCAAATTCCACTATTAAAAGATAAAAATTCCCAAACTGTCAAAATCAAAAATAAATAAATAGCTCATACCTGGCTTAAAAAGAAAACAAAACCTATCGGTATCACAACTAGACGACACTCAATTTACACGTTAATTCAGGGGACCTGTGACAGTCAGCCCTCCCATCAAGAACATAATCTGTCTCTCCATCATTCAGGCCTTCTTTCTCCTAATGCTTCTTTAAATGTTTTGTAATCTTCTCCACGCAAGTCTCGCGCTACTGTAAGATTTATTCCTAAGTCTCTAACAGTGCCTATGCTGCAGGGAATTATAATTCCTCTCATCTTTGCAGCTGTGGCCACTGTCGGGCAGCTCCTGTTGATCAAGCACCCACTCAACTCTCTCATTAGTTGGTCTCCAGGTTCTCTCGGATTATCCTTGTGGCTAATTTTGTTATCTGTCAAGAGTGACATTTGACTCTTCCCAATTTTTATTCCTTTTTTTGTAAATTGTGTTGCATTATCTGGGGCCCCCAGGGCCAAAAGAGGCTCATTTGTCTTGTTCCTGATGATGCATATTTTTAAATGGAGCGGATCCAGAGCCTTTATCAGACTCTGAAAAGGACCCACGATTCAAGAAAGATGAAAAACCATTGGTCTAATTTACCTTTGCACCACATAAAATAAACAGAATCAGGTTATCAGTTGTATGAAAGAAAGAAAGTAAAGCAATCAAGCCAGAACTTGAGCGCAGCAAAGACTTGGGAGAAAAAGAGTCAGGGCAGGTACCGGGCATAACACTAACTGCCCATGAAGGGTTGGGGGAAAGAGTCGCCCAAAGGAGACCCGGGACCAGAGAACGTAGCAGGAGACGAAGTGGACGAATCACAACTGTTGGAGGTGACACACTCTTATTGTGTGAACACAAACAGCTTCCAGCCCATGCTTCACCGCAGTTCACTCACCCATAAATCAAAGCTAATAATATCTACATCTTATTTATGAGTCACAAATTCTCCTGGCTGAAAAAGGCAAATAAGGTTTTTAAAGAGTTCTTAGTGAATAGGCAGAAGGTGGAGTGCTCCAGGCCTTTTCCACATTAGCAATGCACTTGGGGGAGGTGGGCAGGAAAGCGGGTTTGGGAATAAAGAATAACAGGCCCTCTTTGAGTAACTGCAAGCGCGCGGATGCGCGCGCACACACACTTGCCTGACACAGCTCGTATCCCAAACCAACCAGCCCCTCCGTTTGAGAGTGCCTCCAGTGGCAGCCCAGAAGCACGCCCACCAGGCTGAGCGACCACGTTGTGTGCAGTCCACCCTGGCTGCCCTGGACCAAGTGGGGAGACCCTGAAACGCTCCCCCAGAAGGTCCCGGGTGGAGGGGTGCACACCCTGAGCAAACTTCTCTCCCACAGGCAAAGTGAGGACAGCGGACTTCATGCACAAGCAACTCAGTGAGTCAGACAGTTGTTTCAAAGATCGGGCGTGGCCAGGGGACTGGCATTTCTGATCCCCAAGGACAGGAGTCATGAGGGGGAGTCACGATGCCTCTCTCCTGCAATGTCCAGGAGCTCTCCACTCAACTTCAGTTCCCCTCTGCTCATTTAATTATAAGAGCCAGAAACCCAGGCACTTTGTAATTTGTAATTTACCACGCCATTTAAGAATCACTTCTAGCGGAAGACAAATTGCTGGACCATCTGGGCAGAGCAGCCAAGTTTAGCAGGAGCTGGGGCCCTAAGCCAACAGGGCAAGCAAGGCGCCGGATGGACCCTGAGGAGCCCCTTCTTCAGTCTGGACCGTGAACCAGGGAGACTTAGGAACCACAGGGAGAATTGAAGCCAGTGCTACCCAAAGGCAAATCTTAAATCACAGGATGTTTGGACAGACTTGAGTGGTCAAAATACAACTAAAAAAGATATACAAAGGATGTGATGGGTTCTTTCAGACACACTCTAACCTGTGGTGTGAAGTACAGCTGAAACAGGTAGAATCCACTTTTCCCAAAGGTGGCACATCTCACATTAGCAGCATCTGGACTAGACTCAGGATGCAAAGAGATGTCATTTACATTAGGGCCGCACCACACTTTGCTGGCTTCTGTCACGGATAACGATGAAACTAAATTTAACGCCACTTGGCAGTAGGGCTTGAGTTATGAGCGCGCGCGTCCCTGTCACTCCATTTGATCCTCTAAGTGTGTAGTTTGTAGGAGACTTGTTCACTGCACAGAGAGGTCCACTGGTAGGACCGCACATTTGAGCCTGCTGCGGCCCCTCCCCCCGCCATAAATCAGGATCAACCTGCCCCACTGCCACCCTGCAGGGTTGGAGCTGGAAAAAGGGACCTGCCACCGAGGTCCTTTGGAGTTATGCAGCCTCTGTGCCCGGAGTTTGTCCCCTCTTGCTAACTGACAGCAGTCCTGAGGGCGAGGCCACGGGAGGACGCCTGGCTCCCCGGCCAGGGTCAGACCCGGCAGGTGCCCTGCGGCCAGAAAACACAGGATCGTCGCAACCACTGCGCACGTACGCACTGTCACTGTCCGGACAGATGGAGAAGACGGGAAGTGACTTGCCTAAGGTCATACATCTGGTCCGCAGAAAACTACCATCAGAACCCCGCGCGGAGACCCAGAAACAAAGCCAACTCCCTCCACCCCCGCCGTCGCCGCCAGAAGCCTGGAGGGGTTTCAAACGCGGGACCGCAGCCTCCGACCCTCGACGCGACTGCCCGGTCCCGCGCCTCCCGGGCGCAGGCACCAGCCGCCCTCCCTCCGGGAGTCGCGGACACCTAGGGAGCGCACGTCACCCCCGCAGCCGCCTGCCCCTCCGGCGCGCGCACAAGTTCCTGAGCCCCGCGCACAGGTTCCTGAGCCCCGCGCGGCCCGTCGACGTCAGAGGGCCCGGCGCGGAGAGGCCGGGGTCGGCGGCGGGACAAGCTCGGGGGACACGGAGGACGGCTCCCGCCACGGGCTCTCCTCCCGCGCGGCTAGGCAGGTGCCCGCACCCGGGGCGCTGACCCCGTAGCGCCGGGCCTGCCCCGGCGTCCCCGCCGAGGGCCCCGCGCGCCGCGCTCCCAGGCGACTCCCTGCAGGGCGGCCCCTCGCGCCGCGCCCGCCGGAGGCCGGTAAAGTTTCGGGCGCGCGGGCCGGTCGCACTCACCTGGCCCAAGTTGAGGTAGCCGTGCGCCGCGGCCACGCGGTCCGCGGCGGCCGGGCCGCCCAGCACTTGCACCGCCCAGTGGTTGGTGTAGACGGGGCGCGGCGGCGGCGGCGCGGAGCAGGCGGCGGGCAGCGCGAGCAGCAGCAGCCAGCGCCAGGGGCGCGGCGCGAGCGGCCGGAGCCCGGGCCCGCCGGCGCCGGCCGTGTCCGTGTCGGTGTCCGCGTCCCAGGCGGCGGCGGGGGCCCGGGGCGGCGGCCGGGGCCCTGGCGCGGGCGGCGCGCGCGGAGGCATGGCAACGGCAGGCTCGCTCGGCGCCCGAGCGGCGAGTGCGCCAGGGGGTGGGGTGCCGCCTTTTAAAGCCGCTCCGCGCCGGAGAAGCGCCGCCGCCGCCGCCGCCGCCGCTGCGGGCGGGAGCGAGGGAGGAGGGGACGGCCGCCGCGCGTTCCCGCCCGCGCGGCCCGGCGGCGCCCTGGCCCGCGCTCAGCGGCCCGCACCCCACCTTCGCGAGCCCGGGGCGAAGCTCCCGCCTGGAACTTCCCGCAGACTTCGGGGACCCTCGGGACACGCGTTCCACTGGCGTCCGGGAGGGCCCGGGTCGTCTCAGGTGAGTCCCGTTCCCAGCCTGGCGGGCTGGGGGCCGGCGCCCCCCTCTGGTAGGGCAGCCTGGGGGCCTCATTTGCCTGATGGTGTTTTGACCTGCGTGCGAGGCCTTGCTCTTGCTCGTCCCTGCGTGAGACAAGCGGCTCGCCCTAGGTCCTGGATTCTGGGGCAAGAAGCCACAAGGAAAGACAGGTCAGGGCCCGTTCAGAGCTAGGCCTGATGGAAGGGGCTTGGTGAGGGGGGCAAAGACGTTTGGCAGATTAGCTGGCTTCGGGAGGAACCTCGGGGGACAGCCCCCAGGTTGCAGCCCACTGGGGGGTAGACGGTGCTGTGGATCCCGAGCTGTCCAGTTCCTAGCTGTGTGATCCTGGGCAAGTTGCTGTCCTTTCTGAGCAGAGGGCTCCACCTGTGATAGCGGGTGACAGTAGTTATCTACCCCGTGGGGCTGTTTAGGGCATGACGTGAGCGCTGGCCTTGCAATCGGATGTTGATAAATGTTTATATGAGCGCAGAGCCTGCCGCATGGTAGGTGATCACTAGCTGTGTAGACTCTTAAAAGCTCCCGCTGACCTGGGGCCAATCAGTGGGAAAGTAAGTGGAATCAACTTGGCCCCTGCTGCCTGGAGCAGCCTAGAATCCAACAGAGACTTATTTGGTGCACCTGGAGAGCTGCAGAAAGGTTCACACCTGCAACAGGTGAATGGCAGGATCTCTTCTCCCATTCCTCCCAAGGGGTGTTGGTCCCAACTGGCCACATGTGGAAAGCAAGCCTTTATTACCCTGATTACTACCGGCTGGTGAAGAAACAAAAACTAGGCCAGGAAGGCCTTGAGGTGGGAAGGGAATCGTGCCCTGATGGTCTGTCTCCAGGAGCAGCCCCTTGCCTTCGGGCTGCTGTAGAGAGCTCACTGTGCGAGACTGTGGCGTGGCAGGTGGAAGGTCGGTGATGAGGGGCAGGAGCAGGTGGGGACAGAGCAGGACCCATGCCGATGGCTTCCCCGGGTCCTTTCCAGCCTCCCTCTCAGGAGCCCTTCGGTTTCATAACCCACATGATTCATCCTTTCTGCTGGCGTGAGTCACCCCAGTGGAGGTGGGAGAACAGGGACCAGCCAAATTCTGGTTCACAAGTGCTCCTGCCAGGGGCCCCTCTGGAACCTGGGGACTGAATTCCCACACTTTCTTCCCTTTTCTGCACTAAATGCAGTTTGTCCTCCCTTTCCTCCCCTGGCCAAGTGGGCTCAGCCCACGATGCAGAATGCAGGCCCTGAGTTTCCCTCCTGCAGATGGCCTCACCCTGCCCACGTGAGAGACAGAGGCCCTAGCACAGGCTGGGCTGCCCTGCGGGAAATCGCACTGCCCTGACAGGGCAGAAACAGTACCCAGAACCCACAGCCTGTCTCTTCCCAATGCCACCCTGGCTGCCCACAGAGGAGGGACACTGGATTAAAGGCCTCCCTCTGTCACTTACCAGCAATACACTTGTCACCTTTCTGGCCCCTGTTGGCCAGACTGTCCCTCGACCCTGTCCTGGACCTTGTGTTGTACTCCTTCAAGTACGTGACCCTCTTCAAGCTAAGGCTACAATGCACATAGTCTAAGTTATTATGAAGCGGCTCATGTGTCCCCAGAGGATACTGCCAAAGCAGCAGTGATTTTGACAGATAGAGATAAGGGTTTTTCCATAATAATTTAGTAGATTAAGGGATTCAGCCCACTGAACTGAGAGGAGACTAAAATGCATCTGAATTTTTATTTGGAGGGATCCGAATTTATTTTATTAATAGATCTGCTCATTTGGGGTAAACTTTACATTTACTGTGGATGTGCCCAGACAATATCTTGGCTTCAATTTTGTCGGGAGCCCAGCTTCCCAAAATGAACATCTTAAAGCACCTGCTGTGGGTTGCTCATTGATTTACAAGGTGACAGGACAGCTTGATCCCAGAAGGACCAGCCCTTTGCACTGTGACTGGATCTGCAATAAGACCTGCCTCGTCTTCCTGTAGGGAGGGGGTTTACCACTCACTCCAGCTCCAGCTCTCCAGATGGCCCTTGAGGGCCACACAGCTCTGTAGGGACGGGGGTGGGGGGCCTGCTGCTTCCCTAGTCTGAGGTCAGCAGGCCTGCGGATGGACAGGACATAGACCACAAAGGTGACTGGAGCCAGGAAATTTTTCGTTTTTTTTTTTAAATTTTATTATTATTTTTTAAAATTATTTTTTGGTCACACTACACGGCATGTGGGATCTTAGTTCCCTGACCAGGGATAGAACCCACACACCCTGCACTGGAAGCGTGGAATCTTAACCACTTCGGAAGGAGGCAATTTCTGGATCAAATTCTGTTTCAACACACCCCAAGTGGCTATGTGAAGTCTTCTGCTATCAAGTGGTCCGGGCAGCACTGGGCACCCCTTGGGCCCAGCTGTGTAATCCTGTACTTGCTGTGAAGGGATCAATGGTGGGCATGAGAACACACTGTAATTCAGTAACATCTTCCCAGTGATGCCACCTCCTCTTGTCTGATTTGGGAAGATACTAGCATAAATATCACATCTTTGTATTAGCATTTTCTAAAACTTCTGAAGGGAAGTTTTCTAAAACTTCGGAAGTGTGCTAGGTTCGGTAGGTTTAGGTTGGGGTGGCATCCCTCAAAGAACGTCTGATGGGCACCACCTTCAGGATGTGGGAGAAGAGCACGCACTCAGCAGAGCTTCCCTGCCACTTGTGTGCAACCCCGGGCAAAGCTATTCCAGTATCCTCTGCCAAAATGCAGAGGATCTGTGGAGCCAGTCAAAGCTGACGGGGGCCAAGCCCCTTGCCCAGCCTGGCACCAAGTACACGCTGCGCAAATGGTGATACCGGTGACCACTGCTGCCGCCGGGCACCAGGAGCGTCCAGTGGGGTAAGATGGGCAAGGCTGCACACGCTGTCCCTCTGTGGGGTTCACGGGCACATAAATGTCCTGTCCTTCCACCAGGTCTAGTTGCACATTTCCTCACATCTTAACATCCCTGAAATCGGGGAAAATCTCACAGTCCAGTGTCTTGTGATCACCACTGGCCTGGACCGAAATTGACCGAAATTGACTTCTTCCTGAGAGGATTTGTGTTTGCTCCCCCCAGTGGTCTGGGACACAGCTCCTGAGACCCCTTGGGGACCACATGGGTGGTGTGACCCCCAGCTGAGAACCACCTTATGGTTCAAATGATCAGTACAAGCATTTCTCCCTGCCTCCACCATGGCCAGGGGACAGGCCAGGGGGCTCCCTGCTGTCCCTCTCTGGTGGTGGGTTTATTTCTCATCTTCTCCTGCACCAACGGTGCAGCCTTTCACTGGCACATGAATGGAAGAGTCCCCATGACACTTCCCAACTTGGACACTTTTGCTTTCTCAGTAATATGTCAACTCCTGACGCATCTTCCACTTAAGGATGTCTCTTGGATTTGGTGAATATGGCATTAATGCCTCCAAGACGTATTGCAGTAGAGATGCCTATTTGACTCTCTCAAATGGCTCTGATGTTTCTTTTTGTGGCATCTATTAACATTCTACAGCAGAGGTACAGAAAGTGCCGTGTTTTTAATGAAAATCTGTTTTGACTCCTTTGGCAAAGCAAAGGTCTCCCATCGCCTGGTTAGTGTGAATTTTCAAATTCTACCCTTCTCTCAGGAGAACACCTGGATGGTTTAGACTACACAGCATTCAGAGGTGTGATGCCCGATAGGACGCATTCTGTAGAGCTGACAGCCCTGACACCAAGCCTGGATAACACACATGGTCCCTAGCCTGGGGGACAGGAGATGCTGACACAGACGCCACATAGCGAGTGGGCCTGTGATGAGAGTGGGCCCGCAGAAGAGTAGACCACTGCCTCCTTCCACCCCTTCCACACACACCCCGTCTCCTCACCCCACCCCCACCTCCGGTCCCGAGAAAGCATCCAGGCCCAGGGCTTCTACAAACCAGGGGTCCCCCAAATGACTCCAAGTCTTTTCACCCCAAATCCTTCTCGCTCTGGTGGGTCAGGGGTCTTCCCTTTCCGTCTTGCTCTACCTTCCACTCTGTGTTATTGCCAGTTTATCTCATCATCTCCTCAGTGTGGGCTCTGATTCATATTGGGCTTTACTCCTTTCGAGGTGGGGGGTTGACCATCTTGCGGGGTGCGTGGAGCAGCTCTCTGCCCACCCCACTCCCACCCACTCTTTGCCTCTCTGGTTAGACTCTCCCTTTATACCTAGATCCTCGTTGTCTTAAGAGTCTTGTGAAAACTGCTTCTCCTGCAAAACAATTATCCTGAATCTAGCAATTATGTATCTCAGTGTTCCTTTCATAAACTCCCAGGCAAAAATTTAGTGTCAAACAAGGAATTTAGGAGCAAAACAGCTGAAACTCCCTCAGAAGCTCTTCCCAACTAAGAATGAAAGCTTTGCCATTTCTCTGTTTTCCCTTCTTGCCTTGGCTCCCAGGAGGCTCCGCGCCCCATGTGATAGAAAACCACAATGGTTTACTTTCTCCTTGCCGCAGCAGTTAGGATGCCTCTGGTTACAAGTACTGGAATATCCAAGTAAAAGGCACGTGGACAATAAAGATGACTCACTATCCCATGAACAGGAATTTGGTGTGAGCTGGATCCAGGGTTGTTAATTCAGCAGCTCAGTGACAGCAGGGCTCAAGATAGCCTTCCTGTCCTTTGCCTGGCCTTCTCCTCACGGACAGAGACAACTGCCCCACACTGGGGCATCTCAAGATGGCCTCCAAGGAAGGAATGGCAGGAGCGACCTTCCCTCTCCTGACTGTCTCATCTCCTTAGGGGAACACACCCAATGTCCAGTCCATTTCACCTCAGGCCCCACTGACCCGAACTGGATCACAAACCCTCCCCCTCCCAGGTAATCATTGACAGAGTAAGCGGGGTCACCCACGTTGGTTTGCATCAGTCTTGGTTTTCCTCCTGGGGAAACATCACCGCCCCAGACTGAGCAAAATCAGAGATCTGCTAGCAAGACGCTGGTCCAGGAAGGCTGCTGGCTGGGCCTACCATCTCCTCCCCTCCCTTTCTATTCCATCACCTTCATATAGATTCAGACTGCAAATGCATATTTATTGAAAGGAAGAACACAAAGGAGGAGGGAGGGAAGGAAGAGTCCCCCCACCCATGCCAAGCAGACCCTCAGGATCGCACTGCATTTTACCCGAGCCCAGCAGACGGGCAGCGGGATCTGCGTCTTATTCCTGGGTGAGGACATCATTCCTTTGATGCCAGGATGAGTTTTGGCTTCGTTGCCTGAGCACTCTTTCCAAGTGAGAATAAATTAGGAACTTGGGCTCCGCCCCCCCCCCCTCTGCAAATTGAGCGAGGCACAAGCTGGAGAGAAGAGCTCGAAATCCAGTCCTTTCTAGACAACCATTGTCTCGGGAACCCGAGTGTATAAAGAGATAATGGGGAACGTGCATCTCAGGGGCCGGGCTGGGTGCAGCAGAGGAACTGGCTGCTGCAGCCGGAGGCAGCAACGCGGTCGGTCACTCCTCTGTCCCCCCGCCCCCCCAAGCTGCCCCTCCCTGGTTCCTCAGGGAACCCTCCCACCCCCACCCCCACCCCGTGGGCTCCTGCTCTGGCAATTAAGCACACTCATCTTTTCCTCTCCCAGATCCTTCTCCTCATCTGCACGTTTCCCAGCGCCCCGCCCCCCACCCTAAACAGGCTCCCTCACCCCCCACCCCAGGCCCTGGAGAAGGTCACCTGGCTCTTCACCTAAGGGTCACTCTGCGCCTGGCTCTCCGTTGAGTCGGCACCTGCGACCGCAGCCGACGGCGGATGGAGAACCAGCCACCCGTCTCCCTGACATGCACCATCCACACCTCCGCAGTCGTGCAAATCCCCATGCTCCTTTCTCCACCTCCCACCCTGTGCCCACCCTCACTCTCCCGAGGCCCCGCGTCTTTCTTCATCAGGTTCTCAGGGAAAACCGTCCTCTCCCACTGCACCCGTGGGCTCTGTCTCCCAACCCTGCTGCCCGAGGGGGCCCCGCTCCTGCCAAGGAACCCACTCCCTTCCTGGGCGCCCCCCTGCGCCCGCCGCCCCCCCAGCCCCGCCATGTGGTTCTTCAAGGGTGTCCCTGCACCAGCTGCTGAGTTCTCTCTTTGCTGCTGTGATTCCAGCATCTTTAAAACAGCAACAACAGCGAACTCTCCAGCTACCCTCCCATTTTTCTTCCTCCCTTTATAGGAAAACAAAACTCTCAAAAAGTTTTCTCCACCCAGTGTCTCAGTTTCTCTCTGGCGCTCTCAAACCCATGCCAATCAGATCACCCCTCACTGCCTGAAGCCACACCCTGCTTGCTGTCACCACTGCCCCGGGTGGCTAGAGGCCAGGGGCCAGTTCTCAGCCCTGGTCCCCCGAGCCCTTCCTGCAGCGTGTGACCACTCATCCCTGAAGCCTTTCCCACGTGGCCTCCGGGACACCCCTCCCCACCGCGCTGGTCCCCCCAGCACAGAGGCTGCTCCTCAGTCTCCACTGCTGGTTCTTAGCATCAAGGGCCCCAAGCCCCAGTTCTGGGCTTCCTCCCTCTCCCCCGCCCACCCACCTCTACCGCCCAACCGGAGACATCAGTCATTTTCATCATTGCGGGTGCCCATTACCAGCTGATGGTTCCCAACCTGTGTCACCAGCTTGGACGTCACACCTGAGCTCCAGACACTGAAGACATCTCCCCTCTGCGT
Organism: Globicephala melas; assembly: GCF_963455315.2. Classification (NCBI taxonomy): domain Eukaryota; kingdom Metazoa; phylum Chordata; class Mammalia; order Artiodactyla; family Delphinidae; genus Globicephala; species Globicephala melas. Next base: position 30,128,456 of record NC_083315.2, read on the forward strand.
CTAAGGCTCATCACACAAACTGAGCTCCTGCTCTTCCCAGCCCCCTAACCCACCCCCAGATTTCCTATCATGGTAAAGGGCAGCCCCAAAGCCTGCAGCCCCCTTGACCCCTCCCCGAGTCTAGGCTCTCAGGGAATCTGGTCATTTCTACCTTGGAAATCCATCCAGAGCCTGAGTACTTCTCACCACTCCCACTGCTACCGCCCTGGGCCAGGCCACGCTCACATGTCCCCTGGTATAACTCAGCAGTCTCCTAAATGCCCTCCCTATTCTGCCCTTGCCCCTTGAATCAGCCCTCAACACGGGGGATCATGTGAAACAGAGTCACACAGGCCACTCCCCAGCTTAGAGCCCTTCCAGGCTCAAACAGAGCAAAACCAAAGTCCTTGCAGCCCCAGAGGTTCCTTACAACCCACGCCAGCCTCCACACCCACCATGCACAGCCCGTTGGTCAGATATTGGAAGAGCATTGAACTGGATGGTTTGAGCTTCCCGGAGGAAGTGACTTTTAAGCTGAGCTCAAAGAAATAAACAGGAAATACCTAGATGAGCAGACATCAGTCAGGTCTAAGTAGGAAAACAGAGACTGCACCAAGTGTTTACAGTGGAGGGAACTGGTGACATGGATGATGGAAGAGCTGAGATGGGGAAGGGAGGGGCAACCCGACATTAACACCGACTCCCCCACCCCCCGTATCACCCGGCTCCAGGCAAAGCGCCTGGCAGTTGGTCGGCATGTGCAAAGGCCCTGAGGCAGGAGGAAGGTGGTGTGGTGGGAGAGCTAGAAGAGAAACAAAGGGGCAGGGGCATTGATAGTGAAAGGAGGGTGGCCTGAGAAGGGACACGAGGCCAGGCTGGGGCAGCTTCACCAGCCCTGGCAAGAATTTGGACTTAATGCCAAGAGAAGTGGAAAGCAGAGGAGAGACGCTCCCGCTGTTACGACCAGCCAAGCCTCATGGCTCTCTGCAGCCCTTCCCATCTTCAGAAGGACACACTTTGGGTCCCACACCTTTAGTTCTTTACTCAACACCCTCACTGTTCTGGTCTCTTAAAAACACCAGCCTGCTCACCTCTGCCCTGCCCAGACCCTGGCCTCAAACGTTCCCTGTGACATTCATGGAAGTGTTGTTCCCTCACCTGGCTCCTGCCTGGCTCCCCATCCTTCCCCACCCCCTGGGCTCCCGTCCCAGCGGAGGCCTCACCTTGCACACACAGACTGTCAGGATAACTTCCAACCTGGCTCTCTGCTCCAGCTCACTGCCCCTCTAACCCCACCCTCGACCTGAGGCTTGGTTCCCACGTGCTCTTGGGAGCCTACTAATAAGACCACTGTGAATGTCTGCAGCCAACAGGGTGGAGACCAAACTCCATGAGGCAGAGCCCTCATGGCCTTAGCAAGCTGGCGCTGTCTTTCTTGCTCTTCCTGCCCCATCGTGGGCCAACCACCTTCCCAGATGGACCAGCCCTTCAGGCCCAGGCTGCTTGGATTTCGACACCTCCTCCCTGGGTGTGCCTTTCTCCCCTCCCCGCCCCCACATGCAAATTCCTCCTGCCGCAGGGTACCTCCTCTGTGAAGCCTTCCTTCACCAAAAGCACCCCTCCCCTGCCCCAGCCCTCTCCCTCTTGTCCCCAGGCAGAGCTGCTCACCTGGCTGTGCTGCCTTATGTTCTGGTTCTGGAATCTCTCACACCCAGCTCGGTGCCGACTGGGGGCTGAGTCTCAGAAGCTGCTTTCCAGCTCTTGGGGCTCCCTGGACCTCCCTTTCCTCCCTGGTAGGAAGAAGCCTCAGACCTGGTGCCTTTTCCCTGTACAAACAAGCTAGAACCTCCTTCTGGGGTTTCCTACAGCAGTCTCTTCCAGAACCTTGGAGGAGGATAAGCTAGTCTGACGTGGGCAGGTAGGACTGTGAAGGGAATCCTACAGGTTTAAATACAATCCATTGGAGCCCTGGGTTTTTCCTATAAATATGACTGCTGTCATCCTAAATGTCACACCATCCAGGTTATCTAGCCCTCAGTATCAGGTGACAATCATTTTGCTAAAAGAATCAAGACCAGAAGACCTGACTGTAGGTGGCCAAGAGCAGCAGCAGATCCAGGGCCAAGGGCAGTAGAGCCGGGTCTCATCGACGCCAAGCAGCCCTAGGACCAGGGCAGGCGTTGGGCTTGCCGAGCCGGGGCTGCAGGAGCGCAGAGGGGCTTTATGACAAGTCGGTGTATCACGTGAAACAAGGGGCCTAGAGACAAGAGAAGCCTGGTGACCACAGGCCCCGAGAAGCAAGACGCAAAGGCACCCACGTTCCTTTCCACATGCTGCTTCAATTTTCTGCTGACCTGAACATAGCTTCCTGCAGCATTGCCCTGGTGCGGGCCCCGGAGTCCGGTCTCAGGCAGGGCGGGGCAGCGGGCAGTGGGGTGGGCTCTGGGTAGTGGGTGGAATCCAGCCCAGTGCTTGCTGGCTGTGTCACTTTGGACAGGTCACCTCGCCTGCTAGGCCTCAGTTTCCTCCGCCGTAGATGAGACTTAAAGCGGCCCCTCCATGGAGAGGAGGCAAGGTCATTCATGCAGGGCCAGGACCTCAAGGGCAGCCAGCAGGATGGCAGCAAAGCTCCTGAGACGTGTGTCTCTGGTTTGGCAGATGCTGGCAGGGGTTGTGGTGACAGCAGAAGCGTGGGGTGGCAGGGCGCTGTGCCGAGTTACATTTAGATGTTACTAAAACCTAAATGGTTACTGTTATCTTGCTTGGATCTATGTGGTGAATTTAGGGCTTCCAAAAATCCACTTGAGGCTTTTTATATACTCACTATTTATAGTCTAAACTCTCCCAAATCCCCAACCCAGCCAAAATCATTCCTGCTGTGTTTTCTCTCCACCCAGACGCACTAGCAGCAGGGAACACAGCAGCGTGAACTGCAGCCCCAGCAAGCCCAGCACTCTTTCTCCTCAGGGAGCGAGACCCAGGAACTCCTCTGCCCTGTGCGAGGCCACTGGCCACCATGTCCAGTCCCACCAACAACGCCACCAAGCCTGCCGTTCCATACGGTCATTTCCAAAAGGTGGAAAATTTGGTAACCAAACAATATTTCTGTGACCCATACGATTTTGCGTCTAGCTGTCTTCATCTGGATCAGGGCTAATTCCCTTATTATTTTTCTTTCTCCTAAGCCCCTTTTACCCCAATCCTGTAAGGTGATCTTTCATTACAAACCAGCAACATGGAGCAGTGTGCTCCCCCCAAGCATGTAGTCATCATGGGTCACAGGTCGTCACCCTCGTTCTCTCAGTCCCCACCCTTGGGAACCTTCTCGCTCACAGACAAAATGCTGCACCTCTCAGGCCAAACTTCATGGAGGGCTTGGGGCACAAGCAGTACCACAAGACAGCACAGCAGGAAGTGAGCTCAGGTCCTGTCTCCTGGAACAGGCAGGGGAGGGTCTGGACAGAGCAGATGCCCAGGCAGGAGAAGGAGAGGCAGTGGAGCACTGTGGTTAGAGCAGAGATTCTTGAACTGACCATCTAGGTCCTCATTCCAGCTCTGCCATTCCTAGCTGTGTGACCTCAGGCAAGTCAGTTAACCTCTCTGGGCCTAGGTTTTCCCAACTGAGGATAAAATGGGCACAAAATTTGTGTTCACCTCAAATGAGTCAAGGTAGATAAAGTGCTCTGACTTGTGCCCTGCGCTTAGACAGCATCACGTAAGAGGTGTGATTATGAGGCCAGACATCTGACTGCTACCTGTAAACACATGCTGCAGAAGTTTGTGTGCGGCTGTGTGAGCACAAATGTGCTCCAGGCCGGCCAGCCCCATGGCGCCGCTCCACGGAGACAGATGCTCCACATCCCAGACACAGAAGGAGCATGCGGCGCACAGAGAGCCCCAGGGCCGTCAGGAGGGAGCTAGGCAAGGAAGGAAGGAGGAAGTGGGGGCCAAGGAAGGCAGGACAAAGCGGGGGCAAGGAAGAGAAACACTCATGTCCTACTGAGGCCTCTGCCAGGCTTTCACGTACATCTGTGTCTCATTTGTTTTTAAAGCCGCCCCGTACAGTGGTTATGATTCCTCCCATTTTACAGATAAAAGTGAATGTTGTAGTCAGGGTGGAGGGGTGGTTGTGAAGGCACAAGACAAAGGTGGAGGAGGAAGCCAAGTCACGCCCAGAGGTGCCTGTCCTGTCCCGCAGACAGTGAGCAAGATCCCTGGATGACGGGCAAGGCCCGCGAGGCCTGGAGGGCGGGGAAGCAGAACCCTCCCCTGGTCCACCTGGGGGTCGGCAGAAACGGGCGACAGGCCTGGGGAAGTCACTGGCTGATGGTGACCATCTCTGCCATCCCCACCCCAGGGCTGTGCTCCTGGGCACTCAGGGTCCCTCCAGAACTGCCCCCGGGGTCAGCAGGCTACACCGTTGCCCCTAGAGGAGATAGAGGAGGGAGGAGCCGTATCTGAAGCAGCCGGCCCAGGGAGGCCAGGAGGGAGGCCAGGGTTTCCAAGCTGGGGAACCCCTGGGTGGGGTGCCCACCAGCCCCGGAGCTGCCTCCACTCTCTGCCTGTGTCACCTCCCTGTCAGAGGAACTCAAGAAAGTGAGTGCCCTGGGTGGGGGCAAAACTGGTCCTTTGGGACACAAAGCCCAAGGATGCACCCACACCCCATGGCCTTCCTCCAGAGGCAGCAGCGTGGCCACATCTGAGGACGGGCACCGCCCACCAGCCCAGGGTGCACATTTTCACAGAGCAGTTGCAGGACTAGCTGGTAGGCTTGCAGATGAATGCTAGATGCCCAGTTGAATTTGAATTTCAGATAAACAATGAAAAAACTTTTCAGTATAAATATATCCCACACAATAGTTGGGATATACTTATACCAATTATTTATCTGAAATTCCAACTTACCTGGCTGTCCTGTAATTTTCTTTGCTAAACCTGGCAACTTTACATGGGGACCAAATGCTTCAGCTGGAACTGGGGAGGGCAGGGTATCACTAATACTTTACAAATGAAGTGCCGGGTGAAGGTTTTGGTTCAAAAATTCAGAACACCTTCTGATGGGGCCAGGAATCAAGGCAATGCAAACCATTCAAAGTGTCTTGCTTTCATCTTTTTGATGCCTCCCTACCGAAGGACAAGGCACTCTGTCTATCAAGGGTCTAGAAACATCTTTCTGCCCCCAATGTCTGTTTAGAAGGCAACACCCTGCCAGTGGTATTTGGAAATTGAATTATACCTTCTTTTTTAAAACAGAAAAGAAAAAGTCTTCTCTCCGGGGCAGCATTCACATGCCCATGAGCTAGGCTATCAAGTATGAATATTCTCTTAAAAATAAAATTATGGTGTACTTAAAAAGGAGCATGTTATGTCAGCACTGGTGATAAGACAATTTATTACTGTCTACAAAAAGAAGGCTCTAATGATGTGGTGGAAGCTGGCTCAGTGGGCTGTAAATTATAAGCCATTCTCTCGCTGGTGGAAATAAATCCTCCTGTCAAGTCACTGCGCTCCCCTTGTCGGCCACGGGCTGCGAAGCGGCAGTAACTACATGCCTGTCACCTGGGGAGCAGCCCCACTCCACCCCTTGGGGGTCCCCCCACTAGTCCACACAAACCTCCCACGACCTCTAGTCACATCTTTGGGACACATGTCCTTTTTGACATGAAAAAATAACAACTGTTTATGGTCTTCTAATAGGCAAAACAAAAAAGAGAAAGAGAGAGGAAGGGAGGGAGGGAGGGAGGGAGGGAGGGAAGGAAGGAAGGAAGGAAGGAAGGAAGGAAGGAAGGAAGGAAGGAAGGAAGGAAGGAAGGAAGGAAGGAGAAGGGAAGGAAGGAAACAGAATGCAGAGTTCACTGGGAGAGGAGCAGGATTCGAGATCAGAAGGCCTCACTGGACACCCTGCTTTGAGGGAAATGCCCTTCCCTCCTGAGCCAGGCTTTCCCTGGCTGGAAAATGAAGGACTTGGGCTGAAGGGGAGACCGACAGGGACTGCTGTTCCCACAGGTGCTGTGCTCCCATGCGGTGATGAGCCTCCTGAGCGGGAGGGGTTCAAGAAGAGCTGGGGCAGCACCTGCTGGAGATGGTGAGGAGGGGCCTCCTTCACCCTTCAGGAAGCTGAGCTCACACTGACTCCCAGGGCCAGCTCCCCAATTCCAGAACTCAGTGTAGAGAGCCTCAAGTCCCACCCACCCACCTCTGGCAGAGCTGGTGAGTGCCCCACATCTTCCCCTCCAGTGGCCTTACCACTGTTCAAAGGCGAGCTGTGTGATCAGCCCCTTCCCCTGGAGCCCGCTGTCTGCATCCAGACAGAGATGTGCACACCATGAACAAACAATATGGGTGATTGCTAGGCGATAAATAGGACTACATGGGTCTAGTGTGTATGAGCCTGCAGGTTAAGTGCTTTCCTAGAATGGCTGAAGGATTAGTTGGCAGGTTGCCAGACAAATACTAGATGCTGAATTAAATTTGAATTTCAGATAAAGAATGGGAAAAAAAATTTTTTTAAGTAGAAGTATATCCCACACAGTAGTTGGGATATACTTATAAAACGATTTGCTATTTATCTGAAATTCCAACTTACCTGGCTGTCCTGTATTTTTCTTTGCTAAACCTGGCAACTCTTGATGGGGACCAAATGCTTCAGCTGGAACTGGGGAGGGCAGGATATCACTAATACTTTAAGAAGTGCCAGGCGAAGGTTTTGGTTTAAGAATTCAGAACACCTTCTGATGGGGCCAGGAATCAAGCTACTCAAACCATTCAAAGTATCTTGCTGAGCTCAGATACAGGCCATTAGGCATCTAGACAGATTAAAATAACGTAAAAATAAATAAAAACAAAGAAAGACACCGACAGGGAGGGAGATAAGACTAAATGAAACATCTGAGACTACAGTAATAACCCTTGGGGCCTCAGGCAGCAGCATCCGTGGGAGAAGTGGTGGCTCGGAAGTGGCTCGTGCCAGGGAGGTTTTGCGAGCTGGTGTATCAGGCAGTATTTGGGTGACCCGGGAAGCACCCCTCTGCCTGCCAGTCCCCCTCCCATCCTGGCCCCAGCGGGATCTGCCCAGGCCAGGAGTGCCGCAGCACCCATTTGCTGTGCTCGTTCCCCGCCCCCCAGGGTCCTTCCCTGCCCCCACTACCCACCCTGACACCCCAGCAAAATGGACAATTGTCCAAGTCACAGGCACCCCTCCCAAACAATTCCTATTTCTTCTATTTTGTCATTTCCTTTCACATCTTATCTGTCTTCTTGAGTTTTCAATTGTTTTTCCTCCATTTTCTTGTTACTTATTTTCCCCCCAGAAATGTTTTTCTGATCGTCAGCAAGACACCTATGCCTATATATAATCCAACGTGAATTGTGTCTGTTGCCCTTTCTGCCCCATGGGACTAGGCACCCGTGAACTTTTCCGTGAACTCTGCTTTGCTGGGGCAGGCGTGGTGAGAGACACAGCACGTGGGGCAGCTCGGACACCAGGCAGGAGGCCGTGGGGACACACACCGCGCTTTGCAAGGAGGAGTCCAGGAGGAATGTCAACAGCACTGTCTTCTAGTCCAAAAGAGGGGGCAGGGTTAAGGGTTAGCGACTGCAGTTCTACATTAACCAGCCCTTCTGGGGATCTATAGAATAATGACAATGTTTGGACTGTCGGTGTCAAGGCTGTAAGCAGTCCTAGGGTTGTCTGAGCCACGGGTTAAAGAGAATCTACGATACAGTAATTTACTGAACTGTTCTCTAATTACATGAAAATTGTCATCCACGTCTGCCACACACGGGAACAGGGAGCCAACCATGTTCTGACTAATCTACGTGTTGTCAGGTTCATGGAGAGCTGGCTGTACCTACCATCGCTGGACCCAAAATTCTTCCTATTCTGTATTATTTTGTGCTTTTGCCCAGAGAAAAATGATGGATTAAAGCAGAAAAGCAGGTACAGGCTGTCCCCACATGAGCACGTTAAAAGGCAAAGAGATATCGAAATGTCAAACTTTTGCCACCAGCCCATCATTTGAACGCTTTTCCAGCCGAGCGCATCTGCAGTGACATCGACCCCTCCCTGTGCTTCACCAGGCAAGGGGGGTGCTCCCGCTGGCCGTCACCAGGGACCTGGACCAAACCCTGATGTGGGGTGAGGGGTCATCCCTCGTGCTGGAGGAGCAATCAGGATGCACCATGTCAGTGGGTGTCTGGGAGCCTTTCAGACCAACCAAGCGTTAATAGCCCATCTTGGCCCCAGATCCTCTAACACGGCCCTGACACTGCTCTTCTCAGAGCTTCACACGAAGGTGACGCGGTTTCTCGTTTTAAGTGAGACCGAGATGCACACTACCTCCGTGCAGACATACATCACTCAAAGCTTTTCCCACAGATGCCAAAAGGGTCCGACCCACAGCCCCAAAGGCAAAGATAACCAAGTGGTCGTTAAAACTGAACAAATGCAATCAAGATAAGAGTCTAAGTGCTAGTGGAAAAGACAGTGGCACTGAAAATAGCCTGAAGGGGCTGGCAAGATGGCCTGCATTTTTGCCCAGGTGAGGATTTTTTCCATGTGAAATATGTAAGCGATGTACAGATTCCACCAACCCTGAACACCAGATTGGATCTAAGGGTCAGAGCATTCACTGATGCTGAAATTCAGGGGTCGCCCAGGCTGTCCACGCCATCCTTATGCACCTCGGCTCTTGGGGTGGTAGGGGTGAACATGAGGAGGGAGATCCCTTGGGGCTGGGCCCACATGCCTGCCGTTTCCGAGGCCTTCGGACACTGGGCCTGTGACCTGGGCTGTTAGACATGGTCCACTGGAGGCTTAGCTTGGCATGTAAGAGGTCATGCAATGTAGGAACTACCTCCCACAACGAGACGGGAAGGGAACTGGGAGAACAGGAGGCCGTGGGCACCTGCCAGGTGGCGGGTCAGCTGCCAGCTCACTGGGGTCTGTCTGCTGGAACCCAGAGGTGGCTGTCGGGGTGAGGAGGCGGGTAAACAGGAAGCAAAAAGGGTCTCCAAGTCTTCTGAACTAACCTGGGCTTTCTTACATGATTCTCTCATAAGACCAGCATGCAAGGGACCCTCTCCGAGCAGAGGCCACTACAGAAATCTGTCAGAGCGGCGGCGGGTGGAGGGGCTGGGGGAGAGTTCCAGCTGGCAGTTGGCTCTATCAGTAAAGGTCATAATAATGGACTTTCTTCTATACTTAGTCTTGTTCTGTTCTTAGGTCTTCTACATCACATTCTACCAAAACCACTCGGCCACTTTGATTCATAACTCGGACACTTTTCTTATCATCCACCTGGCATACGCATGCGCACACCCATGCGCGCGTGCACACACACAGCCATCAAAACAACACCCTGTGTCCACAGTAAGCTTATCCTTAATTTTGCAGAAGTCCTAATGAGGAAGGGACTGTCCCTCCTACTCCCAGCAAGGCCACCATCCTGAAGCCTGATGACAAATGGATGACAAATGCTGAAGACCCTCGTGTCCTGATGGTCTAAGACACTGCTTTTCACTATCAACTTTTTCACATCTAGTTCTCAGAACAAGGATGTATTTATTCACAATGCAACTGTGTTGTGCCTGTCTCCGCCTATCAATAACCAGTGTTGTGGATGGATGGGCCCTTGTGGTTCTTATTATGACTGCAAGATACCCTTCAGCAACAGCCATCAGGAAACTTGGAGAAAATAAAGGTTCATTACCTACAGGACCTGGAAATTACACAGCCACACAGAGAGTTCTCGGTGCTGGGGTTCTGCTTTTACTGGGGTTGAGGGAGGGGCCTAGGGTTTCACAGGCTCGCTCACTATTGCTGAATTTAAAACACAAGAGCAGGAAGGGAAAAAAAAAACCCAAGTGGCCCAAATGGTTAGTTATTGAAATCAACCAAGATCTCTAAAACGGGGAACCTCAGTGAAGGAGGTAGTCTGGCTCTCTATCCAGCCCTGTGGCTGGCTGTGTGTTTACCGAGACAGCCGTCTTTGAAGTGGATGCCTAGGCGATCAGAGAGTAAGTCAGGCACTTGCAATGCAAAACAGAAAAGACAAACAGAAACGAAAAACTGTCTGGGCTTGCACTACATCAACATTTTATTTTATTTTATTCATTTAAAGCATTTCAAAATGCTTTTCTGAATACGTGCGGTAGAAGAGGCCACATAATGAAAAGCAAAGGCCACCCACTCCGTTCCCTTCCCCACCCACAGTCCCAGAAGCTGCCATCCTTTTTTTGGGGGGCATCTTTAACCATTTCTGCATTTGGCTTTTCTGGTGGTTAGCATCTTAATTTTAGCACACTATGGCTCTATCTTGATATTCAGCTTGACTCTTTGCTATGAAACACAGGCTTTAGCTAACACACTACTCCCTCCTCTAAATTTTAAGAGTTACTATTTAAATTTTTCTGTTGGCTACCTTTGAAACATTGTCTCACACCTAATCTTACTTCTTCTATTGTTTTCAGACAATCTCTTAATTTCTCTCAACTATACCCTGACAACATTTAAATTGTCAGAGTTGATAATTTTATATACTATTTTATGAACATAATTCTTTCATGTTTTGTCCATAAGCTGATTCTTAAAACCTAAAAAACAATAAACACTGTTTACGCTATTATGAGTTAGTAAATACTGTTCCTTCAAAGTCAGTCAGGATAGTAGGATTTTATTTCCTTCTCTGTGGGTCCAGTGTCATTAACTACAAGAATCACGAATGGTCAATCATTAAATTCATGTCACTTTGCTTCCTTCACATTTAGACGCAGACATGAGCTTCTCACATAACTTTTTGTTCTTGGAATATTTATTTGCCTTATTTTTTCTTTGCTGGATCTTTGAGATTACCAAGCCTCTTAATTCTACTATTTCTTGAAGTTTTTTGCTGGAATATATCCTGCAGTAACAGAAAGAGCGCTTTGGAGATCAGTTTTTAGAGTACTTATAAATCTAAAACTCTTTGTTTTCTCACAGGCATAACAATTTTCTTCATATAGAATACTGGGTTTTAAATTATATTTTTCAGAATTTTTTCTTCTTCTAATATCCAATGTTCCTGGTAAGATGTCTGAGGCCAGCATTATTTTTGCTCTTTCAAGGATGACTTCTTCTCTCCTGGAAGCTTTGGGAATTTCTCTTTATGTGTGATGTCCTGAAATCTCTTGAGTCTGCATCAAGGCATGAATCTTTTATTCTCTGTCCTACTTGGAGCTTGGAGGGTCTTTTAGTCCGGAGATAACTATGTTTCTTAAGTTCTGAGAAACTTTCTTCTATAGTGTCTTTATTCTTTTAATTTTAATAAAAGTTGTACATTTACATGGTTTAAAAATCATATAGTTCTATAGGTCTTACATGAAGTTAGCTGTTTCCTTTCCACACCCCAGAAGCCACTACTTCTGATGTTTTTAGCCTCTGATATTTGCCTCTGTATTTGTAAATCACATGCTTAAATTCCAATGTATTGATTTTTGTTTATTTTAAATATAATGTATTTACTTCAGACAATGGACAATAAGCGTTCAGCTCTCGCACTCCACTCCCATACCCTAAAATACATTTCTTTCCCTTCCCATTCTTCTAATAGAATGGTATAATAATTTTTGGACAAATCAATATTTAGCATTTATATTATTATGACTGTAAATATTATTTGAGGCTGTAGCATGTGGTACATTAAAATTTTCTTTCTTATACAATTTTTTGTTTTCACTGGAGGCAATTTTTTTTTCCATTTGTTTAGTTTTTTTATGTACCTATCACAAATTCATCCCCGAACTCTTCAACAGAAAAAAAAATCTCCCCTTTCCTGGGAAAGAAAATATGAGCAATTTTTTTAAAATTCAGGACACTGCATATCTGAAAGTGTCCATTAGTAACAGCAGGATGAGAGTCTGAGGATACAGAATTCTAAGACATCATTTTCAACAAGAACTGTGAAGGTCTTTCTTATCCTTTACCTTCAGCCTTGCTGCTGAGAAGTCTAATACAGGACTAATACTAGGCCTTGTGGGCCTATTCTTTCTCTCTGGGAACTTTAGTGCCTTTTTTTTGTCCCCAGTGTTTTAAAACTTTTCACTGGTGTGTCTTGTGTGGCTTTGTTTCCACTCATCGTGCTGGACAAGTGGTAAACCCCTCAGACTAGAAATCCAGTCTTTTGTGTGCAAGAAATTTCCTTGAGTTGTTTTTTTGGTATATTGCCCCTCCATTTTCTTTCTTCTCTATTTTTGAAAGTTCTATAATTTAAACTGTTCCATTTCCTGCTTAGTCTAATTTTCTTAGCTTTTAGCTTCTATTTTCCATTTCTTTGTTGGAGTTGTTCTAATTATTAGATTTCCTCAACTTTCTTTCCAGGCTTCTACTAAATATTTCATTTCTGCTTTTTTATTTTTAAATTCCAAAATCATTTTTGTGTTCTAAATCCTCCTTTCTACAGCAATATTCTTTGATCAGCCTTATTGAAGTATAATTAATATGTAATTGTCCACATCTAAAATATACAATTTGATAAGTTTTGACATATGTATATACCGATGAAACCATCACCATAATCAATATAATAATTTTTTCTTAGATGAATTACGGTTTTGATAAATTTTTACCTGACTCATGCTCACAAAGATTTTTTTCCTATGTTTTCTTTATCTAGAAAATGTGTAGTTTTAGGATTTACATTTTGGTCTATGATCCAATGTAAACCAATAAACAGGGTTCTTTTTTTTTTTTGCATATGTGTATCAAATTGTTCCAGTGCTATTTATTGAAAAGGCTATCCCTTTCTCCTTGAATCGCCTTGGGGTCTTTCTCAAAAATTAATTGCCCATACATGTGTGAGTCTATGTCTGGACTCTCCTCTCCTCCACTGATCTGCTTGTGTATCTTTACACCAATACCACCCTACCTGATTACTGTAGCTACATCATAAGTCTGAAAATCAGGTAGTGAAAACCCTCCTCATTTGTTCTTCTCTTCAAAGTTGTTTTGGCCATTCTGGGTCCTTTGCATTTACATATAAATTTTAGAAATAGTGAATTAATATCTACAAAACAATCTGCTGGGATTCTGATTGTGTTAAATCTATACATCAATTTGGAGAGACCCATCCTGTTAATAATATTGAGATTTCTGATCCATGAACAAGGCATTATCTCTCCATTTGTTTAGATCCTCCTTAATTTCTCTTAGCATAAAGGTGTTTCACATCTTTCATCAAGCTTATCCCTAAATATCTAATTTTTTGATGCTACTGTAAATGGTATTGTTTTTGAAACTTTAATTTCTAATTATTCATTGCTAGTATATAGAAACACATTAACTTTTTTTGTACATGGATCAAATATCCTATAATCTTACTGTAACTACTTCTTAGCTCTAGTAGCTCTTTGTAGATTTTGTAAAGACTTCTACAAGGATGATCATGTCTATAAATAAAGACAGTTTTTCTTCTTTTTTCCCATCTGGATGCCTTATATTTTTTTCTTGCCTTATTGAATGGACAAGAACTTCCAGGACAAGGTTGAATAGAAATACTGAAAGCAGACATCCTAGCTTTGTTTCTTGTCTTAGAGGGAAAACATTCAGTTTTTTTTTTTTTTAAACTTAAAAGATCACTTTCTTAGAGGTACAACGTAATAATCACAAAAGAAATCTTGTGAGGGAAAGGTGAATTTTTCTAACAAAGCACAACATACTGAAACATAACATTGTGGGTGCTTTTCCTTTTTTTTTTTTTAAATAGACTTTATTTTTCAGGGCAGTTTTAGGCTCACAGCAAAATTGAGCAGAAAGTACAGAGAATTCCTATATACACCCCAGCCCCCACACATGGACAGCCTCATCCACTATCAACATGCTGCCCCAGAGTGGGACATCTGTTACTGTCTTTTCACTGTCTCCATGGTTTTACCTTTTCCAAAATGTCATACAGTTGGAATCATACAGTATGCAGCCTTTTCAGATTGGCTTCTTTTACTTAACAATATGCATTTATGTTTCCTCCATATCTTTTCATGGCTTGATAGCTCATTACTTTTTAGTGATGAATAGTATTCCATTGTATGGATGTACCACAGTTTATCCATTCTTCTACTGAATGAAATCTTGGTTGCTTCCAAATTTTGGCAATTATGAATAAAGCTGCTATAAATATCTGTGTGCAGTTTTTGTGTGTGGATGTAACTTTTCAACTCATTTGGATAAATACCAAGTAGTGCAATTGCTGGATTGTATGGTAAGCATATGGTTAGTTTTGTAAGAAACTACCACTGTCTTCCAAAGTGGATTTAGTGTTTTGCATTCCAGCAGCAATGAATGAGAATTCCTGTTGCTCTGTATCCTCACCAACATTTGATGTTGTCAGTGTTTTGGATTTAGATTCTAACAGGTGTGTGGCAGTATCTTATTGTTGCTTTAAGCATTCAGGTTTTCACCATTAAATTTGATGTTAGCTATAGTTTTTTCATAGACACCTTTTATCAGGTCAAGGAAGTTCTCTTCTAATTGTACTTTGCTGAGCGTTGTGACCAGGAATGGATGTTAGATTTTGTTAAATGCTTTGTCTGCATATACTGAGATGGTCACGTGATTCTTCTTTTTTAGGTTGCTAATATGATGAGTTACTTGATTTTAATGTTTAACATTGCACTCCTGGGAAAAATCCCACCTGGCCATATGTACTGTAATTTTTATTTACTGTTAGATTCACTCTGCTTAATTTTGTTAAAAATTTTTGCATCTAAATTCATGAAGGCAATTTGTCTGTAGTATTGTATTCTTATAATGTCTTTGTCTGGTTTTGGTATCAGAGTAATGCTGGCCTCACAGAATGAGTTGCAAAGTATTTCCTCCTTTTCAATTTTCTGGAAGAGTTTGTATAGAACTGATATTATTTCTTCCTTAAATGTATGGCAGAATACACCAGCGAAGCCATCTGTGCCTGGAGTCATCTTTTTGGAAAGATTTTTACTTACAAATTAAATTTCTTTAATAGATTTATTCATATTCAGATTATGTATTTTTGATTCAGATTATCTATTTCAAATTCAGATTCTTTTTATTTTTTGTGTGTGATAAAATATTCATAATGCACAATTTACCATTTCAAATATTTTAAATATACAATTCAAGGGCATTAAGCACATAAACAATGTCCCATAACCATCACCACTATTTCCAGAACGTTCTCATCATTCCAAACAGAAACTCTGTACCCATTAAACAGTAAACCGCTTTTCCCCTTCCTCTCAGTCCCGTAACCTCTATTCCTCTCTATAAAATTTGCCTATTATAGATATTTCATGCAAGTGGAATCATACAACAGGTGTCTTTTTGTGTCTGGCTTACTCACTCAGCATAATGTTTTCAAGGTTCATCCATGTTGTAGCAAGTATCAGAATGTTGTTTTTTATTATGGCTGTTTCTTTCCGAGTGAGCTTTGAAAGTTTATATCTTTCAAGGGAAGTCTCTTTCATCTCAATTATTAAACTAACTCATATGAAGTTATTTATAATACTTTATAATTTTCCTTTTAATATATATAAAGTCTGTAGTGATGTCCCCTCTCTCATTCCTGATATTGGTAATTTGTATCTTTGATATTTTTTTCTGATACTTCTGACAAGAAGCTTTTGAGCTTTATTGATTTTATCAAAGAACAAACTTTTGGTTTCACTGATTTTTTCTTTTGTTTTCTATTCTCTATTTTATTTATTTATACTCTTTATTGTTTCTTTTCTTCTGTTTTGAGTTTAATTTTTCTTCTTTCTCTTCTTTTTTTTTTTTTTTTTTTTTTTTGCGGTACGCGGGCCTCTCACTGCTGTGGCCTCTCCCGTTGCGGAGCACAGGCTCTGGACGTGCAGGCTTAGCGGCCATGGTTCACGGGCCCAGCCGTTCCGCGGCATGTGGGATCTTCCCGGACCAGGGCGCGAACCTGTGTCCCCTGCATCGGCAGGCGGACTCTCAACCACTGCACCACCAGGGAAGCCCTCTTATTTCTTATAGTATAAGCTGAAGTAATTTATTTGAGACTTTTCTTTTTTCTAATACAGTAAGACCCCTACATACAAACCTTCCAGTTGTGAACTTTCAAAGAGGCAAACATGCATTTGCATGTCCAATCATGTAAGTTAGTTCACATGTCTGGCATTATCTGTAAAAGGTGGGTACCTAGGCTAACTCTGTTGGACTTATGAACAAATTGGACTTACGAACGCACTCTTGGAATGGAACTCATTCGTACGTAGGAGACTTAATGTATATGCATTTGGTACTATAAATTTTCCCCTAACTAAAGCATACTTGCATCCCACAAATTTTGCATCCCACAAATTTTGATAGGTTGCATTTTCATTTTGATTCAGTTCCCTTTTGATTTCTTCCTTGACCTTTGGGTTATTTTAAAATGTGTTGTTTAATTTCCAAATATTTGAAGATATTCAGCAATCCTTACATTATTAACTTTTAATTCCATTGTGATCAGTGAACAGACTGTTTGATTTAAATTCTTATACAGTTATTGAATTTTTTATTGCCCAAGAATATACTATTTTAGTGGGCGTTCCATATGTACTGCAAAAGAATGTGCATTCTTCTGTTGTTAAGTGTAAAGTTCTATAAATATCAATTAGAACATGTTGGTTGAAAGTATTGTTCAAGGCTTCTATATCTTTACTGATTTTCGATCTACTTTTTATTCAAATTATTGAGAGTAGAAGATTTGTCCATTTCTCCTTACAATTCTATTCACTCTCGCTTCAAGAATTTTGAAGTTCTGTTATGATGTGCATTAATGCTTCCATTTGTTTTGTACACTCTTGGTAACTTGCTTCTTTTATCATTACCAAATTATCCTCTTTATCCCTAATAATATTCTTCACTCTGAAATTTAATTTCTCTGAGAGCCACTCCTTCTTTCTTTAAATTGGTTTGACTACTGGATCTAAATTTTTAAAATCTATTTTTTACCTTGTATGCCTTCTTTCAACTTTTACTTTTAACCTGTTTGTGTCCTTATATTTTAATGGATTTCTTTTAGAAAGCAAATAGTTATCTTGTTTTTTTTATTCATTCTGACTACCTCTGCCTTTTGATTGGGGATGTTTATACCATTTACATTTAGTCTGATTATTAATGTGTTTGGGTTTAAATACATCATTTTGATATTTGTTTCCTATTTGTCTCATCTTTTTTGTGTGTGTGTGTGGCATGCGGGCCTCTCACTGTCATGGCCTCTCCCGCTGCGGAGCACAGGCTCCAGACATGCAGGCTCAGTGGCCATGGCTCATGGGCCCAGCCGCTCTGCGGCACACGGGATCCTCCCGGACCGGGGCATGAACCCGTGTCCCCTGCGCCGGCAGGCGGACTCTCAACCACTGCGCCACCAGGGAAGCCCCTGTCTCATCTTTTATTTGTTCCCGTTTTCCTTTTGTGCTGGCTTCTTTTAGATTGAGTATTTTTATAATTTAATTTTATCTCCTCTTTTGGCTTATTAGCTGTAAGCCTTTACTTTCTTATTTTACTGGTTACTTTAGGGTTTATGGTATACATCTTTAACTTATTACAGTCTCACTTAAAGTAATATTATACCATTCTGTGTGTAGTATAAGAATTTTACAACAGTATATTTCCATTCTTCCTCCCCTGAATTTTGCGCTATATTTTGTCTAGATTTTACATATGTTATAAACTCTATGGTTACTATTTTTATATTTAAAATTAAGACTTTTTTAAAAACAAAAAAAGAAATCTTATATTCACATACACATCATTTCTGGTGCTTATCATTTCTTTGTGCAGATCCAGTTTTTCTTCTAGGATCATTTTCCTTCTGTCTCCATGACTTCTTTTAAAACTTCTTCTAGTTTGTTTCTGCAAGTGGTAACTTTTTTCTGCTTTAGTGTTTCCCAATTTCTCCATGTATAAAATTCTAGTTTGACAATGTTTTTTTCCTTTTGGTACATAAATATGTTGCTCCACTGTCTTCTGGCTTGCTTTGTTTCCAACAAGAAGTTGCTATCACTTTTATCTAATAGCAGTGTATTTATTTTCTGGCTGCTCTTAAGATTTTCTCTTTACCTCTGGTTTTAAGCAATTTGATTATGATGTGTCTTTGTGTAGTTTTCTTTACATTTCTTGTGCTTGGGGTTTACCAAATTCCTTAGACCTGTGGATTTATAATTTTCATCAAAATTGGGGAAATTACGGCCATTATTTCTTCAAATGTTTTTTCTGTCTCCTACCACAACCTCACCCCACTATCTTCTCCTTCTAGAGTTCCAATTACATACAATAGGCCATTTCAAGTTGCCCTACAATTCAGTTTCATTCATTTTCCCAGATTTTTAGTTGTTTTAGAAGAGAGGATAAATCTGATTCCTGTTACATTTATCATCAGGTAAAATAGAAGTCCAGTAATCCTGTTTGATGGGTAGATTTGTTTCCAAGATTTCAATTATGATTTTTTAAGCTTTCTTCTGCTCATCACAAGAGGGTGATGCTCATCAGGATGCACAGGATGAGGGAGGGAATCCCAGGAGGTCTACCTACTTCATGTAAAGATTTTCAAATATTCTTCCTCATTTGAGCCTCACCTAATCCCTTCATTCAGAGTTAACTGATGCTTTCAACGCCAGAGTCTTTTGGTAGTTCTTCAGTTTCTAGATTTTCCCCTAGTGTAGGCTTCAGCTTTCATGGGTCCATTAACAGTTATTCCTCAGCCATCTACCTCCCAGCTTCCAAACAGATTGCTTCAGTCTCTCCTCGCATTCCCTTTGCCCTTACAGATCTATCCCCCCATTTTCATTTTATTGAAATTGCTTCCTTTATGAGAAAGCAACCATAAATTCAGGTGTTTTCTCTGCCATGTTAAACCAGAAGATAGATCTATGTCTAAAATATCTCTATTTGGAGCACAGCCGGGGTTGCAGCATGAGCAGCTGTACACTGGGGCTCGGGCCTCCCTGATGATTGACTGCCCCACCGGTTTCCCTACCTTCTCTGGACCTGGTCATCCTGTTGACACTTCTGTCTGCTCTGTTATGTGGTACTTTCAGACTGCCCAGCACTGAGAGCAAAGGCATGTACCTTATAAGCAGGATATGGCAGAATTTTAAGCCAATCTGAGAGTCTCTGTTTTTCAGTGAGGGACTTCCCATTCGCAGTGTGGATTTTAACCAAGGCAACAACATCACTGTGAGGCAGAGGAACACGGGTATCCTGAATAAGAATAATATACTCTTGAGATTGAAGACAAGACGGCAAAGTAGAAGACCTTGAGCTCACCTCCTCCCATGAGAACACCGAAATCACAACTGCTGAACAGCCATCAATAAAAAAAACTGGAACCTACCAAAAAAGATACTGTATATCCAAAAACAAAGAAGAAATGGCAATGAAATGGTAGGAGGGGCACATTCATGATAGAAAAAAATCTCATACTCCCCTGGGTAGGTGACCCACAAACTGGAGAATAATTATATCACAGAAGTTCTTCCACGGAAGAGTTCTGAGCCCCACGTTTGGCATTAGGAGAAGGAGCCCCCAGAGCATTTGGCTTTGAAGGCCAGCGGGTCTTGATCGCAGGAAATTTACAGGACTGAGGGAAACAGAAACTCCACTCTTGGAGGGCACACACAACATCTCATGCACACTGGGACCCAGGGCAAAAGCAGTGACTTCAAAGGAGCCTGGGTCAGACCTACCTGCTGGTCTTGGAGGGTCTCCTGGGGAGGCAAGGGGCAGCTGTGGCTCTCTCTTGGGACATAAAAGCTGGTGGCGAACATACACAGAGTACTCATCTGAGGGCTGACATCTTGCTTGGAACATTAGCACCAAGACCTGGCCCCACCCAACAGCCTGTAGGCTCCAGTGCTGGGACTCCTCAGGCCAAACAGCCAACAGGGTGGGAACACAGTCCCACCCATCAACAGACAGGCTGCCTAAAGACATCCTGAGCCCACAGCCACCTCTAGACATGCCCCGTGACATGGTCCTGCCCACCAGAGAGCCAAGACCCAACTCCATCCACCAGTGGGCAGGCAACAGTCCCTCCCACCAGGCAGCCTATACAAGCCTCTAGTCCAGCCTCACCCACCAGGGAGCAGACACCAGAAGAAAGGAAACTATGTTCCTTAACCTGCAGAACTGAGTCTGTAAACACAGGTCAGAACCTACCCTGAGACCAGCTGGTCCCTGGTCCTTGGGTGATGAGAGGAGAGTATACTGCTGGGACACATAGGACTTGCCCTACAGAAGTCCACTTCTCCAAGGTCAAGAAGCATAACTAAGCTACTATATAAAAATACATATATAAAAAATACAAATGTAAGTTTAAACAAAATGAGACAGCAAGGGAATATGTTCCAGACAAAAGAACAAGATAAAGCCCCAGAAGAACAACTAAGTTAAGTGAAGACAGGCAATCTACCTTAAAAAGAGTTCTGAGTAATGATAGTAAAGATGATCCAAGGGGCTTCCCTGGTGGCGCAGTGGGTTGGGAGTCTGCCTGCCGATGCAGGGGACACGAGTTCGTGCCCCGGTCCGGGAAGATCCCACATGCCGTGGAATGGCTGGGCCCGTGAGCCATGGCCGCTGAGCCTGCGCGTCCGGAGCCTGTGCTCCGCAACGGGAGAGGCTGCAACAGTGAGAGAGAGGCCCGCGTACCGCAAAAAAAAAAAAAAAAAAAAAAAAAAAAAAAGATGATCCAAGAACTTGGGAAAAGAAGGGAGGCATAGAGCAAGAAGTTATAAAAAGCTATTTTTAAAGCTTTTTTAAAAAAAATTTATATACTTTTTATTTTATTTATTTTTGGTTGTGTTGAGTCTTTGTTGCTGTGTGGGGGCTTTCTCTAGTTGCAGTGAGCGGGGCCTACTCTTCATTGCAGTGCACAGGCTTCTCATTGTGGTGGCTTCTCCTATTGCGGAGCATGGGCTCTAGGTGCGCAGGCTTCAGTAGCTGTGGCACGTGGGCTCAGTAGTTGTACCTCATGGGCTCTAGAGTACGGGCTCAGTAGTTGTGGCTCATGGGCTTAGTTGCTCCTCAGAATGTGGGATCTTCCCGGACCAGGGCTCAAACCCATGTCCCCTGCATTGGCAGGCAGATTCTTAACTACTGCACACCAGGGAAGCCCCACAAAGTTTTTGACAAAGAATTTAAAAAAATAATGAACAACCAAACAGAGTTGAAGAATAAAACAACTGAAGTGAAAAATACACTAGAAGGAATCAATAGCAGAATAAATGAGACAGAAAAATGGATAAATGACCAGGAATACAGAGTGGTGGAAATCACTGCCTTGGAACAGAATAAAGAAAAAATGAAAAATGAGGACAGTTTAAAGAGACCTCTGAGACAATGTCAAATGCACCAATGTTCACATTACAGGAGTCCCAGAAGGAAAAGAGAGAGAGAAGAAGCCTGAGAAGATATCTGAAGAGATAATAGCTGAAAACTTCCCTAACATGGGAAAGGAAGCAGTCACCCAATCCAGGAAGTGCAGAGAGTCCTTTACAGGATTAACCCAAGGAGGACCACGCTTTGAGTTTGAGACACATAGTAATCAAACTGACAAAAATTAAGGATAAATAGAAAATATTAAAAGCAGCAAAGGAAAAGCAACAAATGACATACAAGGGAATCCCCATAAGTTTATCCGCTGATTTTTCAGCACAAACTCTGCAGACCAAAAGGGAGTGGAATGATGTATTTAAAATGATGAAAGGGGGGCTTCCCTGGTGGCACAGTGGTTAAGAATCTGCCTGCCAATGCAGGGGACATGAGTTCAAGACCTGATCCGGGAAGATCCCACATATCGCAGAGCAACTAAGCCTGTGCGCCACAACTACTGAGCCTGCGCTCTAGAGCCCACAAGCCACAACTACTGAGCCCATGAGCCACAACTACTGAGCTCGCGTGCCACAACTACTGAAGCCTGTGCATCTAGAGCCCGTGCTCTGCAACAAGAGAAGCCACCACAATGACAAGCCCATGCACCACAACAGAGAGTAGACCCACTTGCCACAACTAGAGAAAGCCCGCATGCAGCAACGAAGACCCAGTGCAGCCAAAGACAACTAAGTAAAAGAAATATTTTTTTTTAATTGATGAAAGGGAAAAACCTACAACCAAGTGTACTCTACCTAGCAAGGCTCTCGTTCAGATTTGACAGAGAAATCAAAAGCTTTACAGAAAAGCAAAAGCTAAAAGAGTTCAGCACCACCAAACCAGCTTTACAACAAATGCTAAAGGTACTTCTCCAGCCAGAAAAGAAAAGGCCACAATGAGAAACAAGGAAAGTACAAAATGGGAAAGCTCACTGGTAAAGGCCAACATACAGTAAAGGTAGGAAAGGTTGGATACACACAAATATGGTATCAAAACCAGTAATCATAAGAGGAGGAGAGTATAAATCCAGGATATTTGAAATGCATTTGAAATGAAGAGATCAGCAAATTAAAATAATCATGTATTTACATAGACTGCTATAGCAAAACCTCATGGTAACTGCAAACCAAAAATCTATAATAGATATACACACTCAAAAAAGAAAAAGGAATCTAAACTAAAAACAGTTATCAAACCACAAGAGAACAAAAGAGGAAAGGAAGAAAGAAGACCTACAAAAAAAATCCAAAACTATTAACAAAATGGAAATAAGAACATACATACTGATAATTACCTTAAATATAAACAGATAAAATGCTCCAACCAAACAACACAGACTGGCTGAATGGATACAAAAGCAAGACTCATATATATGCTCTCTACAACACAGCATATACTTTATTGTTTTTTTAGTATTTATTTATTTTATTTATTTATTTATTTTTATTTTTGGCTGTCAGGTCTTAGTTGTGGCACACGGGATCTTCTGTTGTGGCGCACGGGCTTCTCTCTAGTAGTGGCATGCAGGTTTTCTCTCTCTACTTGTGGCGTGCAGGCTCCAGAGAGCATGGGTTCTGTAGTGTGGTGCGTGTGCTCCAGAGCATGTGGGCTCTGTAGTTTGTGGCATGCGGGCTCTCTAGTTGAGGACATGCAGGCCCAGTAGTTGCAGTGCACAGGCCTAGTTGCCCCACAGCATGTGGGATCTTAGTTCCCTGACCAGGGATAGAACCCCTGTCCGGTGCATTGGAAGGCAGATTCTCTACCACTGCACCACCAGGGAAGTTCCAAGGCAGCATAGACTTTCTTTTTTTTTTTTTTTTTTAAACATCTTTATTGGAGCATAATTGCTTTACAATGGTATGTTAGTTTCAGCTTCACAACAAAATGAATCAGTTATACATATACATATGTTCCCATATCTCTTCCCGCTTGCGTCACCCTCCCTCCCACCCTCCCTATCCCACCCCTCCAGGCGGTCACACAGCACCGAGCTGATCTCCCTGTGCTATGCGGCTGCTTCCCACTAGCTATCTACCTTACGTTTGGTGGTGTATACATGTCCATGCCTCTTTATTGCTTTGTCACCGTTTACCCTTCCCCCTCCCCATAGCCTCAAGTCCATTCTCTAGTAAGTCTGTGTCTTTATTCCTGTTTCACCCCTAGGTTTTTCATGACATTTTTTTTTTCTTAAATTCCATATATATGTGTTAGCATACGGGTCTCTTGTAGACAGCAAATATATGGGTCTTGTTTTTGTATCCATTCAGCCAATCTGTGTCTTTTGGTGGGAGCATTTAGTCCATTTACATTTAAGGTAATTATCGATATGTGTGTTCCCATTCCCATTTTCTTAATTGTTTTGGGTTTGTTATTGTAGGTCTTTTCCTTCTTTTGTGTTTCTTGCCTAGAGAAGTTCCTTTAGCAGTTGTTGTAGAGCTGGTTTGGTGGTGCTGAACTCTCTCAGCTTTTGCTTGTCTCTAAAGGTTTTAATTTCTCCATCAAATCTGAATGAGATCCTTGCTGGGTAGAGTAATCTTGGTTGCAGGTTTTTCTCCTTCAACACTTTCAATATGTCCTGCCACTCCCTTCTGGCTTGCAGAGTTTCTGCTGAAAGATCAGCTGTTAACCTTATGGGGATTCCCTTGTGTGTTATTTGTTGTTTTTCCCTTGCTGCTTTTAATATGTTTTCTTTGTATTTAATTTTTGACAGTTTGATTAATATGTGTCTTGGCGTATTTCTCCTTGGATTTATCCTGTATGGGACTCTCTGTGCTTCCTGGACTTGATTAACTATTTCCTTTACCATATTAGGGAAGTTTTCAACTATAATCTCTTCAAATATTTTCTCAGTCCCTTTCTTTTTCTCTTCTTCTTCTGGAACCCCTATAATTCGAATGTTGGTGCGTTTAATGTTGTCCCAGAGGTCTCTGAGACTGTCCTCAGTTCTTTTCATTCTTTTTTCTTTATTCTGCTCTGCAGTAGTTATTTCCACTATTTTATCTTCCAGGTCACTTATCCGTTCTTCTGCCTCAGTTATTCTGCTATTGATCCCATCTAGAGTACTTTTAATTTCATTTATTGTGTTGTTCATCGTTGCTTGTTTCATCTTTAGTTCTTCTAGGTCCTTGTTAACTGATTCTTGCATTTTGTCCATTCTATTGTCCATTCTATCTCCAAGATTTCGGATCAACCTTACTATCATTATTTTGAATTCTTTTTCAGGTAGACTGCCTATTTCCTCTTCATTTGTTAGGTCTGATGGGTTTTTATCTTGCTCCTTCATCTGCGGTGTGTTTTTCTGTCTTTTCATTTTGCTTATCTTACTGTGTTTGGGGTCTCCTTTTTTGCAGGCTGAAGGTTCGTAGTTCCTGTTGTTTTTTGTGTCTGTCCCCAGTGGCTAAGGTTGGTTCAGTGGGTTGTGTAGGCTTCCTGGTGGAGGGTACTAGTGCCTGTGTTCTGGTGGATGAGGCTAGATCTTGTCTTTCTGGTGGGCAGGTCCACGTCTGGTGGTGTGTTTTGGGGTGTCTGTAGACTTATTATGATTTTGGGCTGCCTCTCTGCTAATGGGTGGGGTTGTGTTCCTGTCTTGCTAGTTGTTTGGCATAGGATGTCCAGCACTGTAGCTTGCTGGTCGTTGAGTGAAGCTGGGTGCTGGCGTTGAGATGGAGATCTCTCGGAAATTTTTGCTGTTTGATATTATGTGCAGCTGGGAGGTCTCTTGTGGATCAGTGTCCTGAAGTTGGCTCTCCCACCTCAGAGGCACAGCACTGACTCCTGGCTGCAGCACCAAGAGCCTTTCATCCACAGGGCTCCTTAATTTGGGATGATTGGTTGTCTATTCAGGTATTCCACAGATGCAGGGTACATCAAGTTGATTGTGGAGCTTTAATCCGCTGCTTCTGATGCTGCTGGGAGAGACTTCCCTTTCTCTTCTTTGTTCTCACAGCTCCCAGGGGCTCAGCTTTGGATTTAGCCCCGCCTGTGCGTGTAGGTCGCCGGAGGGCGTCTGTTCTTTGCTCAGACAGGACGGGGTTAAAGGAGCCGCTGATTCGGAGGCTCTGGGTCACTCAGGCCCGGGGGTAGGGAGGGGCACGGAGTGTGGGGCGGGCCTGCGGAGGCAGAGGCTGGCGAGAAGTTGCAGCCTGAGGCGCGCCTATGCGTTCTCCCGGGGGAGTTGTCCCTGGATCCCGGGACCCTGGCAGTGGCGGGCTGCACAGGCTCCCCGGAAGGGCGTGTGGCTAGTGACCTGTGTTCGCACACAGGCCTCCCGGTGGCGGCAGCAGCGGCCCTAGCGTCTCATGTCTGTCTCTGGGCTCCGCACTTTTAGCCGCGGCTCGCGCCCGTCCCTGGAGCTCTCTCAAGCAGCGTTCTTAATCCCCTCTCCTCGTGCACCAGGAAACAAAGAGGGACGTAAAAGTCTCTTGCCTCTTCGGCAGTTCCAGACTTCTCCCCGGACTCTCTCCCGGCCAGCCGCGGTGCACTAACGCCCTGCAGGCTGTGTTCACGCCGCCAACCTCAGTCCTCTCCCAGCGCTCCGACAAAAGCCGGAGCCTCAGCTCCCAGTCCCGCCCGCCCCGGCGGGCGAGCAGACAAGCCTCTCGGCTGGCGAGTTCCGGTCGGCCCGATCCTCTGCGCTGGAATCTGTCCGCTTTGTCCTCCGCACCCCTGTTGCTGTGCTCTCCTCCGCGGCTCCCAAGCTCCCCCACTCCGCCTCCCGAAGCCTCCACCCGCGAAGGGGCTTCCTAGTGTGTGGACACTTTTCGTCCTTCACAGCTCTCTCCCGCTGGTGCAGGACCCGTCCCTATCCTTTTGTCTCTGTTTAGTTTTTTCTTTTGCCCTACCCAGGTACGTGGGGGGTTTCTTGCCTTTTGGGAGGTCTGAGGTCTTCTGCCAGCGTTCAGTAGATGCTCTGTAGGAGTTGTTCCATGCGTAGATGTATTTCTGGTGTATCTGTGGGGAGGAACGTGATCTCCGCGTCTTACTCTTCCGCCATCTTCCCGGAAGTCTCTAGCATAGACTTTCAATAAACTTTAAAATGAAAGCTGTTACAAAAGACAAAGAAAGACACTACATAATGATAAATGGGTTAATCCACAAAGAAGATATAACAATTGTGAATATATATGCGCCCAACATAAAAGCATATCAATATGTAAGGCAAATGTTAACAGACATAAAAGTAGAAACTGACAGTAACACAATAATAGTGGGGGACTTTTAACACTCACTTTCATTGATGGACAGATCATCCAGACAGAAAATCAATAAGGAAATACAGACCTTAAATGACACATTAGACCAGATGGACTTAGTTGATATTTATAGACCATTCCATCTGAAATCAGCAGAATACACATTCTTTTCAAGTGCACATGGAACATTCTTCAGAACAGATCACATGCTGGGCCGTAAAGTGAGCCTCAGTAAATTTAAGAAAATTGAAATTGTATCAAGCAACTTTTCCAACCACAATGCTATAAGATTAGAAATCAAGTGTGAGAAGAAAAATACTGCAAAAAAACAAAAACACAGGGCTTCCCTGGTGGCGCAGTGGTTGGGAGTCTGCCTGCAGATGCAGGGGATGCGGGTTTGTGCCCCGGTCCGGGAGGATCCCACATGCCGTGGAGCAGCTGGGCCCATGAGCCATGGCCGCTGAGCCTGCGTGTCCGAGCCTGTGCTCTGCAGTAGGAGAGGCCACAGCAGTGAGAGGCCTGCGTACTGCCAAAAAAAAAAAAAAAAAAACACAAAAACGTGAAGCCAAACAATATGCTACTTAAAAACCAATGGATCACTGAAGAAGTCAAAGAAAATATACCTAGAGACAAAGGAAAACAAAAACACAACAACCCAAAACCCATAATACAAATGCTATGGGATGCAGCAAAGGCAGTTTTATGAGGGAAGTTTATAGCAATACAAGCTCACCTCAGGAAACAAGAAAAAATCTCAAATAAACAACTTAACCTTACACCTAAAGCAACAAGAGAAAGAAGAACCAACAAAAACCAAAGTTAGCAGAAAAAAAGAAATCATGAAGATCAGAGAAGAAATAAATGAAACAGAGACTAAAAAACAATAGAAGAGATCAAGGAAACTAAAAGCTGGTTCCTTGAAAAGATAAACAAAATTGATAAACCTTTAGCCAGACTCATGAAGAAAAAAAGGGAGAGGGTTCAAATCAATAAAATTAGAAATGAAAAAGGAGAAGTTACAATTGACACCATAGAAACACAAAGAACCATAAAAGACTACTAGAAGCAACTATATGTTAATAAAATGGACAACCTAGAAGAAATGGACAAAATCTCAGAAAGGTACAATCTCCCAAGACTGAACCAGGAAGAAACAGAAAATATGAACAGACCAATTCCAAGTACTGAAATTGAATCTGTGATTTAAAAGCTTCCAACAAACAAAAGTCCATGACCAGATGGCTTCACAGGCAAATTCTAGCAAACATTTAGAGAAGAATTAACACCTAAACTTCTAAAACCATTCCAAAAAATTGCAGAGGAAGGAACACTTCCAAACTCATTCTATGAGGACAGCATCACCCTGATACCAAAACCAGACAAAGATACCACACACACACACAAAAAGAGAACTACAGGCCAATTTTGCTGACGAACATAGATGCTAAAATCCTCAACAAAATACTAGCAAACTGAATCCAACAATACATGAAAAGGATCATACACCACGATCAAGTGGGATTTATCCCAGGGATGCAAGGATTTTTCAATATCTGCAAATCAATCAGTGTGATAAACCACAGAAACAAACTGAAGAATAAAAACCATACGATCATCTCAATAGATGCAGAAAAAGCTTTTGATAAAATTCAATATCCATTTATGATAAAAACTATCATGAAAGTGGGCATAAAGGGAACTGACTTCAACATAATACAGGCCATATATGACAAAACCCCAGCTAACATCATACTCAATGGTGAAAAGCTGAAAGTATTTCCTCTAAGATCAGGAACACAACAAGGATGTCCCATTTTGCCACTTTTGTTCAACATACTTTTGGAAGTGCTAGCCACAGCAATCAGAGAAGAAAAAGGAATCCAAATTGGAAAAGAAGTAAAACTGTCAGTGTTTGCAGATGGCATGATACTAAACATAGAAAATCCTAAAGACACTACCAGAAAACTACTAGAGCTCATCAGTGAATTTGGTAAAGTTGCAGGATACAAAATTAACAAACAGAAATCTGTTGCATTTCTATACACTAACAATGAAATATCAGAAAGAGAAATAAAGGAAACAATCCCATTTACGACTGCATCAAAAAGAATAAAATACCTAGGAATAAACCTACCTAAGGAAGCAAAAGCCCTGTACTCTGAAAACTATAAGACCCTGACGAAAGATATCAAAAATGACACAAACAAATGGAAAGATATACCATTTTCTTGGATTGGAAGAATCAATATTGTCCAAATGACTATACTACCAAGGCAATCTACAGATTCAATGCAATTCCTATCATATTACAAACTGCATTTTTCTTAGAACTAGAATGAAAAATTTTCAAATTTGTATGAAAACACAAAAGACCCCGAATAGCCAAAGCAATTTTGAGAAAGAAAAACAAAAGTTGGAGGAATCAGGCTCCCTGACTTCAGGCTATACTACAAAGCTACAGTAACCAAAACAGTATGGTACTAGCACAAAAACAAAAATATAGACCAATGGACCAGGATAGAAAGCCCAGAGATAAACACATGCACTTATGGTCAATTAATCTACAAAAAGAAGGCAAGAATATACAATGGAGAAAGACAGTCTCTTCAATAAGTGGTGCTGGGAAAACTGGATAGCTACATGTAAAAGAATGAAATTAGAAGATTCTCTAACACCATACACAAAAATAAACTCAAAATGGATTAAAGACCTAAATGCAAGACCAGATACTATAAAACTCCTAGAGGAAAACACAGGCAGAACAGTCTTTGACATAAATCGAAGCAATACCTTTTTGGATTACATCTTCTAGAGTAACTGAAATAAAAACAAAGGTAAACAAATGGGACCTAATTAAACTTAAAAGCTTTTGCACAGCAAAGGAAACCATAAACAAAACAAAAAGACAACCTACAGAATGGGTGAAAATATTTGGAAACGATGCAACTGACAAGGGATTAATCTCCAAGATATACATATAGCTCATACAGCTCAATATCAAAAAAACAAAAAACCCAGTAAAAAAAATGGGCAGAGGAGCTAAAAAGACATTTCTCCAAAGACGACATACAGGTGGCCAAGAGGCACACGAAAAGATGCTCAACTTTGCTAAGTATTAGAGAAATGGAAGTCAAAACTATAATGAGGTATCACCTCACACTAGTCAGAATGGACATCATCAAAAAGTCTATAAACAATAAATGCTGGAGAGGGTGTGGAGAAAAGAGAACCCTCCTGTACTGTTGGTGGTAATGTAAACTGGTGCAGCCACTATGGAGAACAGCATGGAGGTTCCTTAAACAACTAAAAATAGAGCTACCATATGATCTTGCAATCCCACTGCTTGGCATATATCCAGAGAAAACCATAATTCCAAAAGATACATGCACCCCAATGTTCACTGCAGCACTATTTACAAGAGCCAAGACATGGAAACAACATAAATGTCCATCGACAGATGAATGGATAAAGATGTGGTACATATATACAATGGAACATTACTCAGCCATAAAAAAGAATGAAATAATACCATTTGCAGCAATATGGGTGGACCTAGAGATTATCATACTAAGTGAAGTAAGTCTGACAGAGAAAGATAAATACCGTATGATATGTAAGTGGAATCTAAAAAAAAGGATACAAATGATCTTATTTACAAAACAGAAATAGACTCACGGAAATAGGAAACAAACTTATGGTTACCAAAGTGGTGGGGGGAGGGATAAATTAGGAGTTTGGGATTAAAATATACACACTACTATATATAAAATAGATAACCAAAAAGAACAGACTATACAGCACAGGAAACTATACTCAGTATCTTGTAATAACCTACAATGGAAGAGAATGTAAGAAATATATATATACATCTGCATTACTTTATTGTACACCTGAAACAACATTGTAAATCAACTATATTTCAATAAAAAATTTTAAAAAAAGAACAAAAAAAATCTCTATTTTTCTTTGGTAATATTCTTCTCTCCATTTTCTGTCTGAAAATGGATAGTAGTTGGGTGCTGCCCTCTTGGAGTAATGCTTTAGGTCCCTTATGTTTTCTCTCATATTTTTTATATCTTTGTTCTTGTGTTTCACATCCAAAAGGTTTCCTCAACTTTATCTCTCAGCTCTTCATCTGAATGTTTAGCTTCAAAAAATGCCTTCTGGGTTCTTCCCTAGAGCCTTCAGAGGGAGCACAGACCTGCCAACACCTGATTTCAAACTTCTAACCTCTAGAACTGTGAAGGAAAGAATTTTTGTTGTTTTAAGCCAGAAACCAAACAACAAACAAACAAAAACCGCTCCTTCTCATTCTCTTTTCACAGCATCCACTTCTGATTTTGTGGATGCAAAATCTCCCCCAGATTTCTCTGAGGATACTAACTAGATTTGTCAGGTTCCCTCTCTTCCCTGGGTTGTGTTTTTAATCTTATGCAGTCAGCTATTCTGTTCAATATTCTTGGTCTTTTTTTTTTTTTACAGATGGCCAGCTTTCCCCATGTGTCTGGTTATGTTTAGTCCTCTGTTCATATTTGAGGTTGAAGGACCGTATTTACAGTAGCTGGCATGTTGTGTCTTGTCAACAAGCCACACCCTTGAGCTAATAAAAGGCCTGGACCGGAGTATCATGTGTGGGGTTGGCCTTGTGCACCAGCAGACTTTGCTTTAGGGTTCACAAGTAGGATGCTGGTGTTCTTGGGACCATTCTTTGATATTAGAATGGGAAGTCACCAATACTGACACTAGGAACCTTGGATCTCCTTGGTCAAATGTCTTTAGGAAGAGCCTTCTGGTTTTTTAGTTTGCTTAGGAGTAAATATCTAATGTTGGTCTCTCCCTGTGAAGTGAGCGGGGATTTAGAGAAGGGACCGATTGGCACAACTGTTGACAAACCTTTAATTAAACATTCTGTTTGATGCCCTCCTTCACTTTCCAGTCTCTCTGTGTTCAGTTGGGAGGACTGGCCACTGCTGTGAGCCCCACTGCCATGTTCTCTGCACTGCACACCGATCCTTGGCTTTTTCCCATCTGTTACCTATGCCTTCTGCTCTCTATCTCCCTACATCCATTTTAATGTCTTATTTGCCTATAACCCTTTCTCCAACCCCCTTCCTGTTTGGGGATATTTTTTCATTTTGTAACTCCTCATTGGATTTGGAAGGAAAAAGAAAAATCCATGTGAAAAATCCACCATCTTAAACCAGAAGTCTGTTTTTCCCCAGTTTTATGAGCCCTTAAGCTTCTGCAGAATAAACACATAATTGGTTTTTCCTTAACTGAGACAAACGTCTAAGTAGCAGTCAAAGAACGTTCCAAGTTCTTGAGCCAGCCGGTGCCATGGGTCTGTGGTGCACAGACTTGATGTCTGCTGGTTTGTGGGGGTAACAGAGTCCCCTGGATCTGAAGCCAGATTTGCTGTAGCAAGATCTCTGACTCCAAAGGATTACAAAATACTGAATTACTGCTGTGTAGACCCAATAAGCAACCTGGAGCTGCATCTTGGGTTGATCTGAGTTACAGCCAGAGTGTATTGGTCCTTGGGTGATTCTATCCTGTGAATAATACATTACCCGAGCCCTGTGCTGGAGACGGATTGCCCTAATACCCATCCAAGGGACCTGTTGCTGGGATGTGTACAGCTCCAACCCATCATTCTGGTGCTGTTTTATTGATGCCAAAGAGTCCCCATAGGTGATGTATTATTACACAGCGGGGAGATGGCCCCTGGAGGAAGTGAAAGATATGCAAGAAAACTCTTAATAATTATTGGAGAAAAGACAGCTACCATGCTGCATATAAAGGGGCTTTTTCTCCCCCCCTTTCAACTAGGGGAGAATACTGGTATGCACTTTGCTTTTCCCAGGTTATCTCCTGCTCTCCTATTATATGTTTGGATACAACTAAGAATAATTCTTCAGAGCCACCCTCTCCCCACCAAAAAAAATCCTTATCCCCTGAGTAACTCTGAACCTCCACAGATTCAAAGATGGATAAGCATCAAAATGTCACCATCTCCTGGATTTGGTGCTTTTAAATTTCCTGTTTTACAACTACTGAAATGTAATTTCACGAGCAAAAATATCTGTCAGGGAGAATATTAAACAACTCCACACCTTCAGCCGTCCTGTCTTCAGCTATTTACAGATATGTTTTTAAAATATACCATTTAAATATGAACGGCAACTTCCTGTTAAACTTTGGATGTAGCAACTGGCAAGAAATGTGGCCCCCCATTGGTGAGAGAGGAAAAATTGATTTCTGTATACAAAGCCCTAACATAACAAACAAGCAGAAGCACTTCCTGATAAACAGTGCCAAGCAAACATTCATATCCTTGCCTCCACCGCATTCAAAATATTTTTGCTAGACCAAGTGCAAAGTATTATTATCATTAACTTTATCCTCCTCGGAACTGACCAGTTCCAAGTTCAACCAGAAGGTCTGGTAAGAGCCAAGGGTATGGACGTTTATCATGGCAGTTACTTTGGTTTTAATTCTCTTCCAAAAAATGCTGCAGAGCCATGTATGGATATAAACATCGCTGTGCTTGAGGAAACCCACACCCAACAGCCCCAGGGCTGCAGCAGCCACGCCACAAACCAGCAAAACGGAAATTCCAGAGCAGTAAACAGTCAGAACTCAGATCCAGGGGCAGTCCCTGAGGGCACCACGGGGAAGAAAGGCACCGACAACGGCAAAGACATCTAGGTCCCCACGGCTCCCTCCAGCTGCCACCACGAAACCTGGCTGGGAGTGGATTTGGGCCCCAAGGAAAACCCGCATCTGTGTCCTCTTTGTTCACCAAAGCGAAATGCTCCTCTGGTTGTTCCCTTTATTTAAACCGTAAACAAAACCCTGTTTACTGTCGTGCTACACGGGTCCGGAAAAGAGCCCTCCTCACACGTGCACAGGCTGAGGAATCTGCACATCCTGACGCACAGAAGGTCAGACGCCTTCGGGGAGAGTCGGGTCTTCCCCGTGTCCCGTTACGGTCACCGCCTTACCCCGTGCCCCCTCCAGGGACCAGTCTCAGCGCATCCTTTCTTATGTGTATTCCCAGACAAGAGCCGCAACTCCAGAAACTAGATGGAGTAAAACGAAGGCAGCCTTGTGCCAATGTTTCCAAGTTGAGGACACGAGGCCAACACGTGACAAAGATCAACTTCGCCCAGGATAGGGAGTGGGGGGAGGTAATCCGGGGACAGAAGGGGAGAGGGTGGAGCCCCACAGGACGTCCAGACCCGGAAAGAAAGCAGACCCTGGTCCGGGGCCGGGAAGGGGCGGGTCGCGAGGCGGAAGCGGCAGCCTCAGAGCCACGTGTCCACCATCAGCCACGCAGCTGGTGGCCATGAGGGTGGCCTGCTCGGACGACGCGCCCCATCTCCATGAGCGGGGCTCGGAGGCGCTGTGGCCTGCCGGCTCCCCTGCCCCCGGGAAGCCCGGAAGCCCGAGGAGCCCCCTGTGGGCGACCTTCGAGCTGCAGACCCGGCTCAGAGGCGCGCTGGTCAAAAGAAGGCTGCTGGACCGATGGGAGCTGTGCTGCCCGAGCGCCCAGTGAGCAGCGGCGCCGGCAGTGAGGACGTTTTCTTACCTCTCAAGGACACGGGAGCTCGGGTGGCAGGCAGTCCGTGCTCGTGCTCAGCAGGGTCTTGAGGGCGTCTCTCCGCCATCCCCTCCGTTCGCCACCTCCCTTCGCCACCTCCCTTCACATGGACCCAGGTGGCCGCCGGTTCTGCACGTCCTGTCTCCAAACTGCTCCTTAACTTCCACTGAGACAGGAGGGAAGGCAGGGCACGACCATTAAAAGAAGGACAGAGCCCTGGAGGGCAGAACATGAACCGTCATTACTCACTAGGCCCAAGAAGG